>NW_026692421.1:0-82206 GCF_021218885.2 Marmota monax
ATGCTCTTCTTAGGTCTTTTGGGTATAATCCAAGAAGGAGAATAGCTGGGTCAAATGGTGGTTCCATTCCCAGCTTTCCAAGGAATCTCCATACTGCTTTCCAAATTGGCTGCACCAATTTGCAGTCCCACCAGCAATGTATGAGTGTACCTTACCCCCCCCCCCCCATCCTCGCCAGCACTTATTGTTGTTTGACTTCATAATGGCTGCCTTTCTGACTGGAGTGAGATGGTATCTTAGGGTGGTTTTGATTTGCATTTCTCTGATTGCTAGAGATGGTGAGCATTTTTTCATGTATTTGTTAATTGATGGTGTGTCCTCTTCTGAGAAGTTTCTGTCCAAGTCCTTGGGCCATTTGTTGATTGGGTTATCTGCTTTTTTGTTGTTTAACTTTTTGAGTTCTTTGTACACTCTAGAGATTAGAGCTCTATCTGATGTTTGAGGGGTAAAAATTGGTTCCCAGGATGTAGGCTCCCTATTCACCTCGCATATTATTTCTCTTGCTGAGAAAAAACTTTTTCAGTTTGAATTCGTCCCATTTGTTGATTCTTGGTTTTAACTCTTGTGCTATAGGAGTCTTATTAAGGAATTTGGGGCCTGCCCCCACGAGATGAAGATGAGGACCAACTTTATCTTCTATTAGACGCAGAGTCTCTGGTCTGATTCCTCAGTCTGCCGTCTTGAAAGGTACCTAAACACGCTCCCCGAGGGAAGAAGCCCCTCATCCCTGGAGCCACCATCCCACCTGGGGTTTCTGACAGGAAGAAGCCCAGAGCCCCCACCTCTGCCAGCTGTCAGTAGTTTGGACACCTGGGATCTCCAGGTCCAGGGGTAGCTCCATTCCCACCATTGATAGCAGGCCCCCAGCCTGGGCAGCCCAACCCACTCAGCCCTTGGTGCTGACAGACGTAGAAATCCCACCGTGGGGGCCCGTGCCAGCACCCACACACATTCTGCTGGCAGCCAGGCTGCAAGTCCACTGGATCAACTAGTCCATCAGCCTCTGCAGCTGCTACTCAGAGGCCAGGGACTGTGAACAGTGTTTGTCCCAAGAACAGGCAGCCCCAGTCAGCATGGGACAACCAAGATTCATCCCCCTTAATGCTGCCAGTGTCAGTTGCCTCAATTGCAACTTGGAGGACAGATTTGTCCCCAGTTCTTCCATCTCCCATGGCAGAAATGGGCATCTGCTAAAAAAGTAGAGGGACCCCCCCAAACCAGAGAACACCATGGGGCAAGTTTGGGATAGAACAGCTCCAGGGCCTGCCCCTAGGCAGAGCACCACCATGAGGACCAAGGGAGAGAAGGCAAAATACAAACCAGGGTAAGCAACCACTGATGTTTGTGCAATTCATGCCGTCCCCCAAAGCCTGACCGTGCAGAACCCCTGAAGCTCTCCTGGGAGGAACCATCACCACCTTCAGAAAGGCCACCTTGACTTGTAAGTTTGTCCCCATGCAATCCAGGAACCTGGGAGCCCAAACTAGCTCCCGGATCTCATATCTGTCTTTGGGGTTCTGTTCATCTCCTCCCCAAGTAAAGGAAAGAGAAACATGAGACAGCATTTACAGGGTAAATGGGGCTTCGACATATTCAGCGCCACTAACTAGACCATCCCTATAGTGGTCACTTTACAGGGGACGAAAACCAACTCTGTTCTTGGAGCCACGAGGGCCACTCCTTTAAGTGCCAAAAGGCGCCCCCTTACAGGAACCCTGAATTCCACCTCGGAGCATCAATACCTCCATGAACCAGGCTGCATATATTTACAGAGGGAATCATATCACCCATTTCCCTGGTGGTAAAGGTGAGGCTCTGGGAAAGGACATGAATTATGAGTTAGTCAAGGTCCTGCCTGGAAGAGCTGGGACTGGAATTCTGGAAATCTGGCTCCAGAGCCTCATGTGCAGAACCCTGCAGGGGAGGCCTGATGCCGGGAGCTTGGAAGGGGGGGACCCATCAAGTTGGGGTGGGGGGCTCAGAGAAGAATGAAGAGATGGGTGTGGCTGGGGAATTCGTCCAGAGGGGGAGACCAATAGGAGAGGGAGGGGATCGAGTGAGGGGACTGCATGAGCAAGGCCAGGCAGCAGGAGTGTGTGGGTCAGGCAGAGGAATGACCTGTGAGCAGCTGGGGGTGCAGGGATGGAGGGGGACAGGATTCAGAAGGAAAAGAAGGTTGGGCCACACCATGGAACGAGCCAGGTCTGGCAGGGAGACACCACCCCTCCCTGCTCCATCCTCCAACTGTCTTTGAGTCTGTGCCTTGAACTTCCCCAAACCCTCCCTTCTCACCACCTCCACTGGCCCTATTCCACCCCTCCCAGCTCTCACCTCCTCCCTGCCTCGCCCATAACAAGACAAAAAGCTCAAAGCTGCTGGCCATTTCCATGTAGCTCTTTTCCCTGCACCTTGTCCCCACATCTGTCTTAACTTGAACTCCAGGTCGGCTCTGTAGGGGCAGTGGTGGGTGACACACAGGATCTCCCTGCTTTAGAGCTGGAGAAACTGAGGCCCAGAGAAGTAATTTCTACTTCTATTTCAGATCTTGAGCCATCACCCCCTTGAGGAAGCCCTCCCTGCCCTCTCTACTACCCTGTCAGGCCTGGTTTTTGGTTATTTGTTCTCAGAGGACCAAGGATTTTTGCTGTAGAGAACTGGCCTCAGGTTGTCACTGTCTATTCATTCACATGGATTAGTTTATGTCTTTCTATCTCACTTGGCATGCAGGGGACACTGGAGAAACACTGAGCGACTGAATGACAGTTTGGGTTCTTGTGACAAGTAACAAGAAGAGGTGTTAGTAGAACATGGATGGGGCACCACATGGTCCCCACTTGGGGTATAAAAAGTCTAGGAAGCTTCTATAAGGGGGTGATGACCTGGTTGGAGCTTGAAACCTGAGTTGCTGGTAGCAGCTGGAACATGCAGGATGGTACCTGGCAGGAGGTGAGCCCCTGGCTCCTGTCACCTTCAGGAATCTGGGTTCAAGGTCCAGTGGTCTAGGTAGCTTGGAATGTGGGCCTGTGAAGGCCTCTGCCCGAGCTCCATACCCCAGGTGACCTTGAGGCAGGCAGGGTGGCACACCCTTCCTCTGCTCACTCCCCTTTGTCCAGTGGTAGCCAAGGGGCATCTGACTCACCTCCTCTTTGCCCCACTTCCCCACAGTGAGATTTATTTTAAACTTACCTGAAAATCCCTCCAGCCTTCCTGATTCAGCCACCCTGTCCTCTGTGATTCTCTTGTGAAGGTCAACTGAGGGTCCCTGGAGGACTGCAGCCCATGCACCTCACTGGCTCAGCTCACCCACCCCACCCTGTGGCTCTCCACTCTCCCCCACCAGGTGGCAGAGGCCTCTGGAGGTCTTCCCACCAGGAGTCTAGAACAGGCTTATTTATGTAGAATAAAAAAATTACGTATTTCATCCCATTTTCCTGGTCTTTGACAAAACAATTCTATTTGCATAAGACTAATAATTCAGTGACCTCCTTAAAGGCCATTTTTCTCTTGATTCTGGCCCATACAGAGGCCATGCTCTGTTAGAGTGGGAAAATAATTTTTTCTTGGTCACAGATTTATAGCTATAAGCAGAGCACTCTGTGAAAATTCTTTCTAGTGAGTAGTCTGGGCTTAATATTTCCTATACTTACATATTATGAAGGAGACCTTCCAAACATTGTGGTTCCTCTGTGCACCTCATATCCCTTCTCATTATCTGGACCACAAGCCAATTTCAAATTTCCCCATCCAAGCAAATGGCCTAAGGACAGAGAACTCCCAGATGCTCAAACAACAAGGAAACCAGAGAGCCAGGACAGGGCCTCTGTAGTAGTGAGGAGCCTGACCAGAGAGCCAAGTAAAATGAAAGGCTCCTGCTACCCAACTCTGAGGGCAAAGCTGCCAGGAAGTGAGAGGGAAGGGGACATCATGTCTCTGAGCCTCCACTTTGCCCCAGGATCACAGAGGTCAGGGTGAGACCTGTGCTATGCATCTAAGCAGTCTGCCACCAGGTCCCATGTGGGAGAAGGTGGATGTCATCTTAGCAAAAGAGTTTTCTCTTGGACCCCACAGGAGTGGGTCCTGACCTGGAAGAGGATGGTCTGGTGGCTGGTCCAGCTGAGCTGCCAGGTTGAGAGGCCAGCACAGATGTGCACCTAGATGCAGCCTTGCTCATGGTGGTGCTGGTGCCCCGAGGCAAACTTGGGCATTTCTGCTTGGGTGGGCCCTTTGGGGATGGCACTGAAAGGAGGGGCCTAGGTGGCTCCAAGATCATGGTTGCTGTTTGTCCTGTGTAACTTGGTCACCATGGAAATACTCTGGTGGTGGGGGCCACAGAGAGTCAGGCCCAAGCTTGCCTCATAGGTCTGTCTGGTGCTCGAGGGTCCCTCCTCTTAGAAAGGAGATGCTCATTACTCACAGGCTGCTCCCAGGTTCTCTGCTCTCAGGTTCCACTGAGGACACTGCCAAGGGCATAGTCATGCAAGTTGGTCTTTCTGGGGTGGTGCTGGCCCCTCGATTTCTGCTTGGGTGGCCTTTGTGTCAAGCATTAAATGGAGGGGCATTGGTGACTCCCTGCTCATGTTTGCTGCTTGTCTTTTGTCCCTTGGTCACTGGAGGTATTCTGGTTAGAGGTGCTGCAGGTTTTCATGCTCCAGGCTTGCTGTCTGGGCTTGGAGTTTCTCTTCTTTTGGAGCAGATGCTCAGTGCTCCAAAGGCCAGTAGCACATCTGGAGGGAGGTCTGTAGTCGTAGAAGCCAGTGATTCCACAGCATGGACTTTCAAGTGCAGGTGGCCTTTCTGGAAATGGTGTTGGTCCCCTGCATTGATCGTAGGGGTTTCTGCTTCGGATGACTTTGGAGATGGCAGTAAAATTAGAAGCACCCATAGCTAGGGTGTCTTAGCAGGTCCTAAGCTGGACCCATGGTGCCCAAGTCCTGGAAAGTCCCACAAAGGAGAATAAGCCAGGGCAGTCCCTGCCAGAACCTGGACTCTCCAGCCTTTGAACCCAAAGGTGCAGGATGCCAGCCTTGCCTGCCTTGAGTGTAGTAGTTGTCAAGTGCTTCACAGTCGTTGCACAGGAGCATTGCTGGCACAGTCAGGCATTTCATTGAGATGAATCCAAACCAGGGGAACAGGTTTTTGAGCAGTATTGGATGTGGGAATATATAATGTGATTGGCTTTCTAGAAGGTAACCTCATCGCCATGGTTCCTGATGGGCACTGCTGAAAATACAGAACCATCCGGAGGACTGAAAATTTGATGAGTCATTCATTTATTTATTTTTATACCAGATATTGAACCTGGGGTTCTTAACCACTAAGACACATCCTCAGACTTTTTTTTTTAAATATGTTTATTTAGAGACAGAGTCTAGCTAAGTTGCTTCGGACCTCTCTAGTTTGCTGAGGCTAGTTTTGAACTCCATATTTTCCTGTCCCATCTTCCCCAATGCTTGGACTACGGGTGTGTGCCTCCAAGCCCTGCTGGGCCTTTCATTTTGGCCAGATCTGAGCCTCTTAGTACTTTTGTTAGGAAATGGCCAGGAGGAGGGAGAGTGGATCTTAAATGGATGGTTTGTTATTGTAAAGGGCTGGGGATTATAGTTTGAATTAATCTAACAGTCTTCTTAATATTGTCCTGAGCATTGAATTTACCCATATTGACCCTACCTCTCCCCCTGCCCAATGCCACTGTGGATCACTGAGGGTTCTCTATGGTCCGAGTTCAGCCACAACCCTTTTCTTGGTTACTTCTCATAATGACACACCCATGAACTGCATGTCTTGACTGGTAACTAAAGCTTTCGTTGGTGGTGCTTTCAAATATGAAACTATAAATTTGTTATCAAGTGACTTGTCTAGAAATCATTTTCTTCCAAATTGTTCCAAAGAGGTCAGACTGGAAGAGGACCTAGTCACTTGCCAGGCTGACCTTCTTCAGGTGTTCCAGCCCCTCAGTGATTTCCATCAGTTCCCCCTCTTTGTAAAATCATGCAATAGACTTGTGTTTGGGGAAGCAGCAGGCTTAGGATTGAAGCAGGAGTTCAATAGAGGTTTTCAGCAGGAGGCTATGATAGGAGTCCTCAGTGCTTCCCCAGTGAGCTTGCCTTTTAATAGCAGGTAACCCTGGGAATGGGACAGCTATCAACAACTAATAGATATCAGTACTCACATGAAACAGCTGATGTGCTGTGTTCACCAGCCTATTCTTTTTTTTTTTTTTTGATATTGTTTTTTAGTTGTCAATGGACCTTTATTTTATTTATTTATATGTGCTGCTGAAAATTGAGCCCAGTGCCTCACACATGCTAGGCAAGCACTCTACCACTGACCCAAACCCCAGCCCCATCAGCCTATTCTTTAAGAAGAAAGGATGTTCATAACCTGTTAGTGTCAGGAAAGCCAAAGGAGCACATGTACTAGTCTCTGGGGAGTAGTAGCCTTCTAGGGCAGGCTCCCTGACTGTGTGTTAATTAAGTGTCCTGGTCCATGTGAGCAAGATGAAAGTCAACCTCAGTGTGAACTGGGAAGCGCAGAGCTGATGACCAAAGAGAGCTGTTCTTTGACACTGCATTTCCTTCATCTATTGTGTTTAGCATGAGGAAGATTTTTTTTTTCCTTGTGGAAACTGAGTTAATAGGTGGTAAATAAATATCTTAGTTGCTTCTGATGTGGCTGAGGAGCACTTTCAAGTGTTTAAAAAACTGGTTTCTGTATATCATTGTATAGCTAATTGCAATTCTTATGAAACCTTCTCATAGGCTGTTTCTGGTTTTATTGGGATTTTTTTCAGCTGCATTGTGAATTGGATGAAGGACATTTTCCCTTCTTATAAATGGTTTTGTGGAATTTTGAGATTTGGGTTTTTATTCACATTTGAAGGGAATAAATCAACCAGCCTTAAGAACATGACATCTTTCTGATGGATAGAAGCAATTCAAGGAAGAATAAGGATGATGTCTTTTAGAAATGCTATAGGAATATTTGTTTGGGGGTCAATAAATAACATGCTTAGAGTTTAATAAATATTTTGTTATGTCATCGTAGTTTCTACATTTTTGTATTCTAGTAGAATTTTATCTAGTTTTAATATTTGTTTTTGAGCAGACATCTTTATCTTGAGAGATATCATTTAGTGTTACTTTTCAAAATTTGCAGCTGTGTAAATCCAGATGCTTGATGAAGCTGCTCTAGTGTGAGGAAAGCCTCTCCTGTTAGGCCAGGAGCCTGTAAGGCACCATCAGCACATATGAAACCTGCTATGTATTATAAGCAACTTGAAATAGCACAGAAGCTGCAAGTGCATTTAGGTCATTTGGAAGTTGAATTCTTGTCATATCTTTGCTTAATATATCTTCTCCCCTTTAGTTCTTTCTTATAGTAATTTGAAGCTGGTGAATTTACTGGTATTTTCAGGAGAGCATATACGATTAAAATATTTTTCAATTCAGTATCAGTTCAAAGAACTTAGCATCACCTGCCTCTCACCTTTGGTGGGAAGGTAATGAGCAGCCACTTAGCTCTGTGTGCACAAGGATGATGGTCCTGAGTCTCCTGGGATGGCTAGCTAAATCTGGAAGTTCCTTAGGAGATGGAAAGACATCAGCTCCTCATGTTCCATTCAACAGTGAGCACAGGGCGCTCAGTGAACATGCATTCGGTTTGTGAGTGTCCCCTGCAGGGACTGGTCTCCTATTCCCTTTCCAGACCTCAAAGCTGAATTGTCTGTCTTTCTCTCTGCTCCAGTAGCCTCAGCTATTGAGTACTATTGCCTCTGAGATGCTTCTTTGTTCATACTACTGGGATCTTGCCTCCAAAGTTTAGTTGGAAGAATAGGAGGAAACTGTTGCTTTAAACTGCACACAAAACAAAAGCGAGTGGCTTTGCCTTTCCCTAAAGACATGGAGATAGAGAAGTCCGTTTCCGTGGTCGTGGCCATGCTATGGAAGAAATTCTTGGCCATTCCACACCATCCTTGCTTCTTATATGTTTTGTGCATCAGTGAATTTTTTAGCCCTAGCATTTTCACCTATGGGAGGCGTGTAGAAACAGAGGCACAGAAATGCCAGCTCCTTGCCATTTCATGGGGTCCTCAGGTCTCTGCCTGCTGCCCCACCAACTTTCCCCACAAACCTCTGGAATTTCAGCAGTGCCCTCTGCTGTGGGCCTGTGGAGCCAGACTAAGTTAGACTTCCCGTGACTCAAACTTGGAAGTGATACCCCATGAGGCTTGTTGATTTCTGTTTCTTAGAAACCAGATGCTGATGTGGATCCACTGAGAGAGGAGGGAGCTACAGGCTTTGGGCACAGGATGCTGTGGTGTTTGAAATCCCCTGTAGTGTACCCCATCATACGATCGGAAGAGACATTGGGGCAATTTGATTTCGCACAGGAATTAGAATTCTATGGCAAAGGGGAGGCTATCTCTGAAAATAACCCTCCAGTGGTGCAGAGTGGGGACCATGGCCAAGAGAGGAGCTGACTTTCCCTCTGTCACTGTGGGACTCAGGTCATGGTAAAGTTGGATGTCATCCTTTGTCCCTTAACTTCCTATGTCATGTTATCTGTGTATTTGTGCATTAGAGACGCATGACTCCTGGATTAGGGTTTCTCAGGGAGTCCATGTATGTGTGGGCACATGTCCCTGATGACAACCTCTAAAGCAGATGCTAGAATGACCCCTGGGAACATGTTGAGAAGCTATGGAGGCCCTGCAAGGCACAATGACTTCCTCAGGGCCACACACATACCCACAAGAAGGGGAAGGGTCTCAACCAAGCTCTGTCTCCCCAAACCAAGGGAGCTGGCTCCACCCGGGCCTGTCTGAGGGCCTGATCCAGGGTGTGTTGGTGTAACTGGGTCCACCTGTGCCTATGTCATGGGAAGACTGCAGCCCAGTGGGCCATTGGAACCATCTTGTGTAAGAAAGGGACTCAGCAAAGGACTTCCTGAGACAGTGACCTCACTTCCTTGGCCATGGAACTCACAGAACTTGGAACCCTGGTAGCTAGGCACTCACAGTCCACAAACAGTCCCAGTCTGCTCACTGGTGTTGAGACAGCAAGCCCAGAGCCATGAGTTCTTGTTGTCTACAGATCTGTGGGTGCTTAAGCCTCAGGGCTTTTCCTGAGTGTGGAGGTGCTGGGTCAGCGCTGTGTCCCAACGACTCTGGCAATTTTTCCCAAGGAGACCAGAAGTGAGACAGGACAGGGCACCACAGGTGTCCATAGTTTAACCCACATTCAGATTCCCCTTTCAAAAGTGCCAGATCTCACCAGGTTTGTGTGTGTGTGTGTGTGTGTGTGTGTGTGTGTGATGTCTCCTGAGAATATGGAGGGAAAATATTTTGATTTCCCCTGACGTATGGCAGTGATTCCTTTTGCAAATGGCTACCGTTTTCCTGTTGAAATGTCCCTCTTTGATTGCCCATCCTAGGGAGAAGATGACCAAGGCTCATCAGTGGATGTGTCCTGTCTTGTGGAAACCCTCACAGTACTTCTCTGGGAGCTCGAGGACGGCCTGGTGCCTGCCCTGCAGCAGGGGAACACCCCCTATGTCCATGGGGTTTTGTATTTGTACCAAGATTTGGCCAGTACCCAGAAGGCTCTGGAGCTGCTGGGTAAAAGGTGTGTATGACCTCCAAGCCCTGGCCCATGGCCATCTCCTGGCCTGGTGTTGGGAATGCCGGGCATCACTCTGAACCTCCGTCAGCTCTGAGGAAAGTAGGGTTTTTCAGAGGAGAACTCTGCCTGGGTGTTTAGAAATCCAAGTAGGATGAGCCCTAGGAGTGTTTGCCTCAGAGTGGTCCTGGGACACAGGCTGGCGATGGCTCTGGCCTTTCCCTGGGGGCCTGTCCCCTCCCTGAGAGGAAGTTCTCTGCCTCAGACCTCACTCTTCTGAGGCCTCAGGAAAAGCAGTTTCCACATTTGGGAAGGAGTCTGTGGGTTGCATCTGGGAGGGTTCCAACCTGCCTGTAGACAGAACAGGGACCCCTGGGGTCAACTGAGAGGGTCCTGGCCCTGAGGTAGCCAGGCAGCAGGTGGGTGGGTTCATTCATGGCTCAAATATATATGAAGCACCTACCTTTGGCAGGCACTTGGCCTATCATTTAGGAATCAGTGCAGACAAACTCTCCCAGCCCTCCTGAGCTCCCGTTATTGTCAGTAAGTTAGTCAAGTCCACCAGGCATCTCGACAGATGAGGGACACAGGATATTAGAGGTCACAGCCTCCTGGTATTCTCTAGGTATGGACGCCTCCAGCCATATGTTGAGGAGGAGTACCTTCAAGACAAGAAGTGAGTGGTCTTTGGGCCAAGAGGGAGGGCTGCTGTCTCCAGAGTGGTCACTTGGGGGGCTGTTGTAGAGGATGGCTGGGCAGACCTCAGGGTCTACCCTGTTGTTTCCCAGCAGAGGACAGAGGTCTGGGGCTTACTCTGTAGAAGGAACAAAGCAAGCTGTGGTGGGATTCTGGGTACCCAAGGAAGAGAGGCGTGGCTGGAGCCTCAGAGCCAGGCCCTGTGAGGATCCCTCTCCAGCACAGCCAATCCCAGCCTGGATTGCCCATGTTTTTTTTGTATAGAGACTGGACAGAAAGTGAGGGGAGAATCCTACCCACACATGTGCCTCACAGTTTTGCCCCCTTTGCTCTGCTGCATGTGACCTGCTTGGACACTCTCTGGGAAGCTCCCCATGCAGGGGGCCTTGGGAGGTTCCAGCTGAAGGAGAGGCCCTTTACATCATTATCTTCCAGTTGGTACAGGTGGTGACCCAAGCTGCCATCCCATTCTTTCAAAGTCAGCCATCTTCCCTGGCAGCTACATAAAATTCACACACACACAAATGCCAGAGGCAGGGGGTCAAGAAACGATTAGACCAGAAGCCTCCACTTCTCCTAGAATGTTTTCTCGCTGCCCTAGTTCTAAAGTCCTTGAGGGCACCTCCCACGTGTGAGCACCTGCGCATTGTGCCAGATGCCCCACCACAGCTATCCGCCTCCTCCCACTAAAACTGTCTATTTTATTTTTTGTGATGGTGGTTTTTTTTAAATGTCTGGGATGGCATTGTAAGTATTTTAGTAACAAACATTTATGTTGACACAATAGTGCTCAATCCATTCACCAGGCTGTGCCACCCCCAGCACTGAGTAGCTGAAGATGGAGAGCCCCCTTAGAGCACAGGGGTCCTGTGGGGCCCCTGTGCATGGAGCCGAGATGACTGCCTAAAGGGTGGTGAGGATTTCAGGGCATTTTATCCCCTACTGTGTTCTGTGACGTTAACTGGGTTAGATGTCATGTGACACTACAAACCCTGTTCATATAAGACAGCAAACTTAATCTGTGTCTTCTTATTGCTCCACAGATCATGACTCACCAGAGTAATTAACTGGTCTAACAATATTGAAGTTAGACCAGTTAATTACTCTGTAATGGACTGAAGAGTTGGAATAAAAGGAAGAGTTCCAAGTTTTGCATTCCAAATAGAAAGCTGTGCCTTGGGCTGGGCTGTAGCTCAGTGGCAGAGTGCTTGCCTAGAATGTATGAGGCACTGAGTTCAATCCTTAGCACTACAAAAAACAAAACAAAACAAAACAAAACAACTAAACAAAGAAAGGCATGCTGTTGATCTAAAACTATTAAAAGAAGAAAGAAAGAAAGAAAAGAAAAAAAAAAAGCTGTGCCTCTTGAATAATTAGTCCCAATGAGAATGCAAGGGAAATGTTCATAAAGAAAATTAAAGTGCTGCTCCAGGGCATAGGTGAATGATAAGAAAGCAAAACAGCTGATAGGGATAAAGTTTTCATAGTCTGGAGAACAGGTGAAACAAGCCACGTTCCCTTAAGCCAAAACCGCATCCAGATAAGGCCAAAACATTAGATTTTTCTGATGCCAAGAGAAGGGAGAAAGCTCCAGAAGAAGTCTGAAGGTGGCAGAATTTGGTTCATGATGTTCGAAGCAAGCGGCCCATCTCCATATAAGACAAGTGCAGGGTGAAGCAGCAATTGCTGATGTAGAAGCTACAGCAAGTCATGAAGAAGATCTTGCTAAGCTATCTGATGAAGACGCGATATGGTTGAGTTTCTCGGTGTCCCCCAAAAGCTCATGGGTGAGACAATGCAAGAAGGTTTAGAGGGGAAATGATCCTGTTATGAGAGCCTAAAGCCAATTAGTGAATTAATCCCCTGGCAGGATGAACAGGTGGCACAGATAAAATGGGGTGCCCACACCCTCCCCAAGCCTGGAGGTGTAGGCGCCACCTGTGGAGGAGTCCAGTTGCAGTGTGGAAGTGAAGAGCAGCCACCCTCAACGTTCCACATTAGGGTTCCACATTGGAGGTTCCCAGCAACCAGCGGCATCCCTCTGCGGGCAGGTCGTTCATCAGGGAGCCTAGGCGCCCTAAGGCCCTTTGGGGAGTCCAGTTGAATCGGTGGCTGCATGGAAATAGGCGTCCAAATAGGAGCATCCTCATCCATTGGCGGTGGCGGGAGTCTGCTTCCAGTGCAGTGGAGGTGTTGGCAGCATTTCTGGTGGCCAGGTCGGGACTCCAGTGGCCACAGTGTGGAGCACTGGCTGTGGCGACAGCGACAGCGTAGGGCAGCGGGCCTCAGAGTCAGAGGGCGACCAGAGGATGGGGTGCCCTGTGCTGTGGCTGCCCCAGGCCACTTGTCTTGCTCCTGGCAGGGCCTGCCTGCTCAGGAAGCAGGACACGGCAGGCGGCGGTACCCACACAGCCTCTGAGGACCTTATGCTGAGCACGCAGGCGGCGCCTGGCACCGGCACTGAGCCCCCCGGGTGGCAGCTCGCCCCACCCCGGGTTCGCCCTGCCCCTCCCTGGGTTGCGGCCTCTGCGGGGGAAGTAGGCCCGCTGCCAGCCGGGGCAGCCTTTAAAGAGGACACCCACCCTCCCCAGCGACATCTCTCCTGGGCTGTGGCCACTGAGAGCAGAGGCAGTGGGGGGTGGGGCTACAAATCCTCCCCCTCAAAACGCATCCCTGGGGCGGGACAAGGGTGGAGGGCATAGATGGCAGAGGGAACCCCAAGACGTGCTGTCCTTGGTCTTGGTCTTCTGCCACCCTTAGACACAGAAATGTACTTTAAAAAAATTAATTAGCTGTAATTAGTTGTACATAACAGCAGAATTCACTTTGGTTCATTGTACAGAAATGGAGCACAGCTTTTCATTTCTCTGGTAGAACACGATGTAGAGTTGCACCATATGTGCAGTCCTGCATGTACCTAGGGTAATGATATCCCTCTCATTCCACCCTCTTTCCTACCCCATGCCTGTCCCTCCTATCCTTCCCCTTTGCCCCAAGTTCCTCCATTCTTCCCTTGCCCCCCTCATTATGGATCAGCATCCACTTATCAGGGAGAACATTCAGCCTGTTGTTTTTGAGGATTAGCTTTTTTCATTTACATAACTGCCGCCAGACTGCGGCAGTTGCTTGTATTCTTGTTAACTGCCATTCTGGCTGGAGTAAGATTGTCTTAGAGTAGTTTTGATTTGCATTTCTCTAATTTCTGGTGAAGTTGAACATATTTTCATATATTTGTTGATCGACTGTGTATCTTCTTCTGTGAAGTGTCTGCCCATTTCCTTAGCCCATTTATTGATTGGGGTATTTATTCTTTGGATGTTGACGTTTTTGAGTTTTTTATATATCCTGGAAATTAGTGTTTTATCTAATGTGCGTGTAGTAAAGATGTTCTCCCACTCTGTGAGCTCTCTCTTCATATTATTGTTTCCTTTGCTGAGAAGAAGCTTTTAAGTTTGAATCCATCCCATTATTAATTCTTGATTTTATTTCTTAAGTACAGGGTCTCTGGTCTAATTCCTAGGTCCTTGATCTACTTTGAGTGTTTGTGCAAGGTGAGAGATCGTGGTTTAATTTCAGTCTGCTACATATGGATTTACAGTTTCCCCAGCACCATTGTTGAAGAGGCTATCCTTTAGCTAATGTATGTTTTCGGCACCTTTGTCAAGAATGAGATAACTACATTTATGTGGGTTTTTCTCTGTATCTTCTATTTTGTACCATTGGTCTACATGTGTATTTTGGTGCCAATAGCATGCCGTTTTTGTTACTACAGATCTGTAGTAGTTTAAGGTTTGATATTGTGATGTCTCCTACTTCACTCTTTTTGCTAAGGATTGCTTTGTCAATAAGGATTTCTCTGTGTCTATTTTTCCAAATGAATTTCATGATTACTTTTTCTATTTCTATGAGGAATGTTATTGGGATTTTAATTGGAATCACATTAAATCTGTATAAGGTTTATGATAGTGTGGCCATTTTGACAATATTAATTCCATGAGGGAGGAATTGGAATCAGGTACCTGCTCAAAAGGGGAGGGATCCGATAGCCACGCCCACCTCAAAATGGCAAGGAATGCTTTCCAAGATGTAGTGGGTGTGCTTCCAGAGCCGGGTGTCTGGTGATGTCAGGGGAACCGATGGCCTTGTGCTGTGGGGAGGTAGCAGCTGAGTGACCTGCATGGGAGTGGAGTGAGTCTCGGCCTTCTGCAGATGTGTTGGTAGGTGGTTCTGCTAAGGCGCTGGCCAAGTCTTAAGTGAACTGCAACTTTGGCTTTGGGTCCTGCTCGGACACTGAGGCCCTGAGTCCTGCGCGAGGTCACAGCGCTGGTCATTTCTGTAGAGAGAAGCTGTAAAGGGGCCTCTAACACTCTCAAGAGATGCAGAATTCCTACTAGGAGAGATCTGGATCACAGAGCAACACAGATGCTGCTTCCCTCTGGTCCGCCATCTTTGAAAGTCTTTTCAATTTCTTTCTTTAGTTTTCATTGTATAGGTCTTTCATCTCTTTTGTTAAATTTATACCCAAATATTTCATTTTTGAGGCTATTGTGAATGGGATAGTTTTCCTAATTTCTCTTTCAGAGGGTTCATCACTAATAGATAGAAATGCATTTGATTTATGAATATTGATTTCATATCCTGTGACATTGCTGAATTTGTTAATATTAGAAGTTTTCTGGTGGAGTTTTTTTTGGATCCTCTATGTGTAGAATCATGTCATCAGCAAATAGGGATAGTTTGAGTTCTTCTTCCCCTATTCCTATCCCTTTAATTTCTTTCATCTACAGCTCTGTCGTGTAGTCTAAGCTGTAGTGGAGTTTAAACAGCAGTATAGTTTAAACTCTGGCTAGAGTATCAGGGACTATGTAGAGTAGAAGGTGAGAGAGGGCATCCTTGTCCTGTTCCAGTTCTGAGAGGAAATGCTTCCAATCAGAAATGCACTTTGAGGATGAAGAGGTCCTAGTTCCTCTGCTCTCTCCCCCCACAGCCCAGGTGGGATGTCTCTGAGGAAGGTGGGGGTCCTCTCCCAAGGCTGCCCCACCTGGCAGATGGCCTAGTTCCCCTGCAGAGGCCACATCGGGGATGGGGCGAGCAGCCACCCGGTGGGCTCATGGCCAGTGCCAGGCGAGGCAGGTGTGGGCAGCCTAAGGTCCTCAGCAGCTGCCTGGGTATTGCCACCCCCCTCGTGCTGCTTCCTGAACAGGCCGATCAGCCAGGACCAAGACCCAGGGCCTGGAACAGCCACTGCAGAGGCCATTCCAGCCTCTCGTCGCCCTTCCACTCTGAGGCTCACTGCCCTGCGCCCTCGCTGCCGCCACCAGCCTGGAGCTCTTCACTGTAGCCACCGGACTCCCCACATGGTCGCCAGATGCCACTGCAGCAGGATTCCTGTTACCCCAGCAGGATGAAGATGCTCACCACTGGACGCCTCTGTGTCCTCAGCCCCGTTTCCAGACTCTACTGGTGCTGCCGCCACCGTGCAGCAACCAAACTCCCAAACCCCAGCTGGACTATGATGCTGCCCACCAAGGGCCCAACGTCAATGCCCTTCACCCCCCGCCATGATGCCTGACTCCAGTGCCCCATGCCGGCTCCCGGATGAAGCTGCATGTTGCTGCTGCCACCACCAGACTCCATCATGGACGCAAGACAGCGATACTCAGCACTGGATGCCCACTTCACCCACTGCAGTCAGACTCCTGTGGCACTGCAGGACAGAAATGATCATGGCAACATCCCTCTGTTGTCACCACAGCAGCTTCTGGACTCTTCTGCTGCCACCACCGCTGTGAGTATGCAGCAAGGGATCTCCCAAACTGCAGCTGGATGCCAACACCTCAGCTGTTGCCACCCCCATGCCAACTCTCAACTCCGGACCTCCCTCGCCTGATGCCCTACGCCTGAAGCAGCTACATGTTGCTGCTGCTGCCACCAGATGCTACCACTCCATGAGGCCTCTTCAGTGATTCCATCCCAAAGATGCTGCTGTGCTGCCCAAGACCACAGAAGCTGGGAAGTTGGGCAGTCTCCATCGCAGTCGCCTCATCAGTGCCCACCGCTTGCCGCCTGCCTTTCCTCCCCCAGGACCACCCACCAGTCCTTCTGGGCCCTTGAGCAGGAGTTGTGCTGACTCAGGGAACTCATCCAAGGAAAATAAGTGAGTACTTTAAACAAAGGTTGCAGTCCTCACAGCAGGCAGTGGGCGGGGCTAGGTGGGTCCAGCCTGCTGGTGAGGGGGCAAGGGTGGAGCTACTGGCCTCCTCTGGACCTTGACCCTGTGGGGCAAGCTGGAGAGGGATCTCTGGCTGCTCTGGGAGCCCAGCCTGGAAGCAGCTTCCTAACTCACCCTCACACTCCTCTCTGAAGGGGACTCTGGATTCCAGAGAAAGCCATCTGGGCTCTTGGGCTCTGGGCAGTGGTATGAGCCAGACTGGACAGACTCCACCCACCTGGACTTGGGGAAAAGCCCCCTCTTGGGAAAATACCCTCCTAGAACTACCAAACTTAGCCTGACATTGGCTTCTTCCATGAGATTATCAAGAAAGGAAAAATATGTTACCTAGTTTTGTCTTGCAAAGGGTAGTGTGGGGAGAGGCAAAGGCATCAGAGTTGGTAGAGCTGAATTCACATCCCTTTTAACTGGGTGACCTTGTCCAGGGTCCAGAACTAGGTACAACCTTGGTTTTGCATCTGGTAAAACAAAGATGGTGAGGATGATAAGCTATCACCATCTGTCATAGCTGGAGACCTAATTCGTAGTTCATAAATCTGACTATTCCAATAACTTAAGAAAATGACAAAGAAGGCACACAACCACACAGAAGTACCTTTTCAATAATCCAGGGGTGGCTCTGTGAACGTAAGGGCCCATGGAAAGACATAGAGCCACTGGAATTCTTTATTTTTACATAGGAGACACACAAGGGGAGTTTCCATAGAACATTTTATCCTAAAAAGGGCAAAGGGGTCGGAATACAAGGGAACAGATGAGTGTAACTCAACCCCAGTGGGTGATGCCTACACCTGGAGCCATGCCTTGTTATCTGAGCTGGGGTGACGCCACATTACTGCAACCTGGCACTGCCCTGCCAGACTGAATGCAGTAATTGTTCAGAACCCGGTGCATCAGGGCTTAAAGGCGTCTGCATCCAAGGCAGCTCCCGACAATAAGCCATGGGCAAATCAAGTTGTTCTGCACGACCTCACCTTGGGAGCCAGGTAGGCATTCAGCAATATTTCCATGCAGAAATATATTCTCAGACTAAAGGTGACACACCTAGAAGTGCACCTTTGGATGACAACTGACCTGTGAGGTAGGGAGTTGAAATTTACATCACGTTTTTAGAGGAAATAATAATATATGGAAGGTCATAAACCAAAGCATGAAATGTTGGGTCAGGCTCATGGAATTAAAAGCTGTTTTCAAATTTGTTTAAAGTTACATTGAGATAAATCTATGTAGTTCAAACTTTCCAGGATATCCCCCACCTCTGACGCACACACAGGGAGCAGTGTCCACAACTTTTTTACTCCTCTTTACAGCATCACCAAATGTATGTGTGTGTGTGTATACACACACACACACACACACATACACATATATATACTCGCACACATATACATGATGTATTATGTAATATTTTGTTCTTTTTGGTTTGTTTTTAGACTGTCTGTAATAGAATCTCATATACATTCTTTTGCTCCCCTTCAGCTGACCATCAGGAAGAAGGAAACACCAGAGAAGCTTGAGGATCAGAAGGACACTAGCCCTGCTCTGGTCACCCTGGAAGCTGGCTAGCCTGCACCCACCAAAGCCTGAGGAAACAGCAGCCCTGCTTCAGCCACTTGAGGGCTGGCTGATCAATGCAAGGAGGAAAATAAACTAAGCAACAGGACAAATGGACTGTTTCATCCTGTAAGAGGGCTCTCATACTGTGGTGCATTGCCACCCCTTACTTCTGTCATATACACAGTCCTCTCCTTGGTCTTTACTACAGGACTGACAACCACCAAACACATAGCTAACCCATAATGGGGGGCGGGGCAAGGGAAGATGGGAGGGACTTTGGATTGGGCTGAGGGGAGTGTGGGAGGGGAGGGGATATGGGAGTGGGAAGGATGGTGGAATGAGGTGGATTGTATTAATCTATGTACATGTATGATTGCAGGAATGGGGTGACTGTGCACTGTGTCTAACCAGAGAAATGAAAAGTTGCCTCCATTTGTGTTTAATAGTCAAAATGCATTCTGCTGTTATATATAACTAATTGAAAAAAAATTCATAAAGGTCTAAGGCTTAAAAGGAAGTTTAGACACTTTAATGGTCATAAAAATATATACATTTTTCTTGTATAAAATTTAAACTTATTAATTAAATTGAAAAAAAAAAAGCCAACTAGCACATGTACTAGTTCAAACCTGAAAGGGCATTAAGGCTTGGGAACCAAGCTCACTCTTTGGAGGATGGTTTTTCTATTCTTGGTGGATTCAAAAGTTTAATTGACATAGTATGGATTATGCTATTGTTTATTGCTTTCATATTTGTCTCCCCTTTACAATGAAACTATTGGGTCAACTATAGAAGCAGCTGTTAGAGGGGGGAGGGCGGGAGGAGGGAAACACGGAGGGAGAAATTAAGATTATGGCATTATATAAAATTTTAAGCCTAGAAGATGATGTTTTTTGATTTAAAGGGTTAAATAATGAGCATAGAGGGGGTAACGATGTATCACAAATACTCCAAATGATGTAGTGTCCAAAAGATCCCCACCTTAATTGGAATATATAAGCCTTTCTCCTAGTAAACAAGATTTTTTTTTTTTTTTTAAAGTCAACAGGATTTCTAGAGAGCTCATTGTGGTTTAGCTCCTCTTTATTGTAAAGGTCAGGTTTCTCTTTCTTGTAAAAGTTAGGTCTGCAGGGCTGGGGTTGTGGCTCAGTGTTAGAACACTTACCTAGCAGGTGTGAGGCACTGGGTTTGATTCTTACACCACATAAAAATAAAATAAGGTATTGTGCCCATCTACAATTTAAAAAAAAGTTATGTCAGCAATCAAACTTGTTGATGTACAAAAGTTACTCTTTCTCTTTTCTTAGTAAAATCTTGTGAAACCTCTGTCCAATCTAAGAACATGGAAGAAAAAGTAACTATTATGTTAGCCATTGTGTTGTGTAACCATTCACTGAGTAGAAATCCCAGAGAGCTTCCATACCTGGGGTCCAGGGATTTTTTGGCATTAGCCCCTCTGGATTACACCAGCTTAAATAAACCTTGTTCCTGCACATTTCTCAAGTGTCCAGCCTCCTCTGTCCTACATCAATACCTGCTTGAAATGCTAGAATGTCCCCATTCTTGAAGGACACTCAGAGACAGTCTCTCTGGCTCTGCCACAGTATGAATTCTATCCAAAGATATTAATCACAAAAAACTAAAGGGAGATTACACTATAGTGACCTCCTGGGGGGAGATTCAGTGTTGCATGATGAAACTTGTATACATATATTGTATTGCTATGATATACCCTGTAAAGTATAGAAATGATACATCTGAATAAACATGTTTTGTGAGAAATTGAATGTCATGTTTGCATTTGGGGTTGTTTCTGATATTATGCTGTAATAATATTTAATGATGTGATTACATTTTTTTAAATCTGAAAATAAATCAGAATTTTGTACAGTAACATTGTTAGTTAAGGGGATATTTTGGTGATTAGAATTTTTGCTTTCCTGTTAAAGCTAACTTGTTGAATTAAAGCTTTGCAGCAGACACCAACTCCATTAGAACCTCAGTCTGGTGAAGCCACAGCGTGGTGCCTGACCAGGGAAGTGCCCATGTGTGCCTAGTTCTTTGCCACCTAGTAGATAGGAGCCCTGACCCAGGGGGGTGGGACCTGCATTCCTGCCCCCTTACTTTCTCATGTTGGGGCACCTTGACTGCTGTGCTCTGCTTTAATCTCTCATCTGTGAGAATATTTGTCCAATGTGCCATGGGGCTGTTGAAGATCCGTGATGAAATTTATGAAGTTTAACGAAGTCTGGCTGGTCTATAGCTGAGGAGTGGCGCACCCTGCCAAAGCTGCCTATGTGACTGCCCTCTACCTGCTTTCCTGTATGGTCCCTGTGGAAGGCAGGGGGACTGCTGTTCATCTGCCATGCAGCCTGCAGTTCCAAAGAGTGGGAGATGTTAGGTAGCAGTGAGTAGTGAGAAGTGAAATGCAAGCCAATATCAGGGCAAGGTCATGGGTTTTCCTTAAGTTACTTTTAAGGTTTTCTTTAAATTAATTTTAAGGCAAGTAGGTACTCAGATAATGCAGGAAAACAACAAGTATACAAATAAAGAGAACAAAAGGAGCCAAATAAGAAATACATCAAAGGTTTAATGGGGGCTATTCCTAACTCTTGACAGGGTCAGTTGAGGTCATTGTAAAGCTAGAATTGATGGCCACAGGTGTCCCAATTCTCACATTAACATAGGATTGACTCGTAAATAACACTCCCCTCCCTAGGTGGACACCATGACAGTTCTGGAAAGGACCAACTAGGGCCCAAAACTCTACCACCTGACATGAAGGAGTTGAACCCTGATTGTCAAATAGTGCTGAAGGTGGACCCCAGTTCTCAAGGCACCCCTAAAACACCAATCCATTTGGAGACAGCATTGTTCCATTTGTCGTTCTCGGCTGGGAGAAGACCCACTCAGGAGTGCTCTTTGTTTGAGCCTTACTCTACTTTTACTTATAATGAAGCTCTCCTGCATGGCTTTTTGGGTCTGCCTTTAACTTTTCTTTCTTTGGAACACAAGCACTGAGGTTTGGAGGTTCAACTCCCCACTCTCCTGGAGTCCCTTGTCAACCCTAATGACTTGCATCTTGGTGTACCATTGCAGTAAGATGAGTTTCTTGTTTGGAGCTAAAGTTTTATGGCAATAAACAAGGCATCCTATGAATCCATGAGTGGTGATAGTAGCAGAAGCTTTATGAATAGGGAAAGAACATTTACATTTGGAATGTGTATTTACTCCTGTGAACCACCATGTTTCTGCTAGTGTTTGTGAGCAACTCTGCCATCTCCAGGACTCTGTGTCAGCTTGTTATCAGCAGGAGGAACATGCACCAGTGGAGTAGCTAGGTCAATCCAGGTAGGAAGGAGCCCATGTTCTGCCCAGGCATACACTTCCTTTCAGAAATGTGGGGTGATAACGGGATTCCAGAATGTGGGTCCCCAGTTCTAGACCATACTTCCAACGGGAACTTAAAAATCTCTTCACACAGAAATCATTAGGCTCAAATGGTTTCACCAGCAAGTTTTATCAAACGTCTAAGGAGCAAATAATTTCATTCTTACACAAAATTCTCCAGGGTACTGAAAAAGGACATTCCTTATTCCACATGAACTTTAGGCCACTCTAATAAACATGGGTGCAAAATTCTTCACTAAACATTAGCAAATCAAGTGCAGTGTAGCAAATGTGTTTTTTATCACTGGTCCCAGAAATGCTATACATAATTGTATCAAGGGGAAAATACATACACACATACATTTATCCGAGAATGAAAAATTTAATATGTGAAAATCAATGTGATCCTCCATCTCAGTAGAGTGAAGGAGGAACATGATATGATTTTCTCACTAGAGGCAGAAAAGCACTTCATGCTAAGTGACATGCAGGGCATTAGAATAAAGAGCTACTTCCCTTTTCTGTTCCAGAGCAGCTTCAAAAGTGCTAACCACTCTTTTGTAAGGCTGGTGGATATTTTAGGGATGCAGGTTGGGCAGTATGAAGGGTTCATTCTTACAAATCCATACTAAATCAATATCACTTTGACATCTGTTTACATCTGTTCACATAACTTGGAGGGAATCTGGTGATGTAACAAAATGTAGAAAAAAGAAATGCTTTGGAAAGGAGAGGAGGAGCTAGTCCTGGGTAGGCATCGGCATCCACATTTTGAACTGCTACAGCCCATCAGTCCCCCTGACTATCTTCAGCCTTGGCCTTTGGACGGGGCCAGCCCAGCAGCATGGGCAGGTGGGCAGGTCGACAGGGCACTGAGGCCAGGAAAATCTTCTCGAAGAAGAAGAACTTGGTCACAGGTCTCCATGGACAGGAGCAAGGCAGAGAAGAACCAAGACAGTTTCTTCTCCAATGCAAATCCCAGCAGCCACTTCCTCTCAGGCTTCTCAGACCAGATCTTAATTGGAATCCTCTTTGCTGAATCCATGGGAACCCACAGACTTCATTTGGGGCAGGTTGCAAGCTGGGCTGAGGCATAAATCTGAGCTCTGGGACACACATTGGTACTATTTCCTGGACAGGGATGGCAGTGTCCCCTCTGTTACCCAAGGAAGGACTATGGTCCCTGTGGGGCAACAAGTTCCAGACAGGAGTGGGGTCTCTGTAAGCTCTTTACACATCAACTTTGCTCAATTTATCTTAACCCTAAATTAAAGAATATATTTAACTCCTTAAAAAAGGGGAATTCTCTTCTAAGTACTTGGAGAAGACCAGGGAGGCTGTGGTATTTGGTCCAGTGAGACTGTTGGCTTCAGAATCCTGCCCCGGGTTTCACTGGGGCCATAGGATGGAAGTGAAGATGTCAAAGGCCAGAAGAAACCCTAATATACACTTCCTAAGTAACAGAGTGCTTAAGTTGTTTTTCCAGAATCCACTCAAAGAAAATTTATAACCAGCTATTCAAAAATGGACCTATGCAGAAAAGCCAGCCCCATCAGCCAGTGACTTTTTTGAGGTTTAAAGCTTAACTTCCCTGCTACCCCACAGAACTTGATAACTACCTGGAAAAGAAATATACAACCTGTGAAGAGGCAGGATGACCATCTAGGCCTGTGCCCCAAACCCTAACTTTTCCCCTTCTCGCCACCCAGCCAACAAACACCTTCTCCCTTTCTTGTTGAGAGCCACACCCAAAGGGGCTCCAGCAAACTTCCAGCTGCCAGCAAACTTCCAGCTGCTGGCTGATGATTGGCTCACAGCAGCCCCAGCAACATCTAGCTGATTGGCTCCTCGGCCCCAGCAACATCTAGCTGATTGGCTCCTCTGCGGTGATGCTCATTGGGCTGTTTCCCTGCCCTTTCAGACCACGGAGCTGCTCATTGGGGGACTTTTTTGGCTCCGCCCACGTGACCCAGCCAATCGGCCTCAAGAGCAGGAGGATTGTGGGAGGTGGAGAGAAGCTGGTGTGGGAGAGAGAGGCTTGGGGAAAGCCGGTGGTGGCAGTTGAGGCTCTGAGGGTTTTTCCTGAGAGACTATTTTGTTTGTCGTGTGTGGTTCTAAAAATAAAGTTAGTTTCTTTTGACAAGTGGCTCCTGATTGTGCCCAGCCAGACTGCGGCATTTGGTGGCCCGTACGGGGAGCGACTGAGGGTAAGTGAAACTGCTCGCCCCTGAGGGCAGGGCGAGAGGATGGGTAGCCATTTTAAGATTCCTCTTTTATTTTGCTTCACTTTTGTTTTAAGTTGCCTGTCCCTGGAGATGAGTGAGACGGAAGAAAAACCGCTCACATCTGAGGAAAAACTATTTATGTCTGAGGAACAGATAGGGAGAAAGGACGGATGCCCATGTCAGGAGGATAGAAAGGCTATAATGACTTTTTGTTGTTCCCTTTTTATTTCATTCTGTCTCGGTTTTGTTTGGCGTCATCTTGTTGGGTTGTATTATAGTAGAAATATGGGATCAGAAATTAGTAAAAAACAAACTGAAAGAGTGTTAAGTAAATTGTTAGAGGAAGGAGGCATCCCAGTAAAATCAAGAGCAGTCAGGGCATACGTTGATACAATACAAAAATGTAGCCCATGGCTTTTTAAGGAGGAGTTGTTAAATATATCACAATGGAACCATCATGGTGAAGATTTAAAAAGAATAGAAAAGAAAAGCCCAGGGACTCTGCCAGTTGGCACATTGCCATTGTGGACATTAGTATCTTGTTTGCTTAGTTCAAAACCTTCAGTTCAGACAATGGTAGAGGAAGGAGAAGACATAATGATTCAAGTAAAAGAGAAGGTCTCTCAAGTTAGTCAGACAGAGGAAAAGATTCAAGTAAAAGAGAAGGCCTCTCAAGCTAGTCAGACAGAGAAAGAAAGTGTAAAACAGAAAAAGCCATCAGGGGGAAAGTTACAACAGGAGACTGCTACTAACACCTTTCTATCACCAGAGGACGTAAGTGTCCAACTAACAAGGCCACCTCCATATGCTGGGAGGTCCCCAACCCCCGCAGTTGATAGTTGGGATCCTGAGACAAGATCTCAAATATTAACATGCCCTGTATTTGAGGCAGGAGGGCAGCGATTTTACCAAGTTTTAAATTTCAAAACAGTGAAGCAGCTAAAAGAGGCTGTAACAACCTATGGTCCTCAAGCACCCTTCACTGTAAGCATGGTCGAATCCATTAACAACTTGAACATGACGCCAGCAGATTGGGCGAATATGTGTAAAGCTGTGCTAAATGGAGGACAATACCTGTTATGGAAGGTTGCCAATGAGGAATTTTGCAAGGAGACGGCTAGGCGAAATGCAGCAGCTGGTTATCCTCAGAGAAATCTAGATATGTTGTTAGGAAAGGGACCTTATGAGGATCAGCAGCAACAAATTGCATATGATCCTGGCGTATACGCACAAATTGCTGCAGATGCAATTAAGGCATGGAAGACTTTACAAGGACATGGAGGTTTACAAGGTCAATTATCTAAGGTAATACAAGGAGCTAATGAACCTTATGCTGAATTTGTAGATAGGCTTATTCAAACAGCTACCAGAGTTTTTGGGAATACAGAACAAGCAATGCCATTACTAAAACACCTGGCTTATGAGCAAGCGAATCGTTGGTGCAGAGATATCATTAGACCATGGAAACATGAAGATTTAAACACATATATTAAATTATGTAGAGACATTAATGAACAAGAGCAAGTCGTGGCAGCTGCAGTAAAACAGGCTTTAGATGCCAGAGACATTAATGAACAAGGGCAAATTGTGGCAGCTGCAGTAAAACAGGCTTTAGATGCCAGGCCAAGAACATGCTACAATTGTGAACAAACAGGACATTTTAAAAGGAATTGCCCCATTGGAGGAGGGTTTAACAAAACTAGGTATCAAAGGAGTAGAATACCAGGTATTTGCCCACGGTGCCGTAGAGGGAGACATTGGGCTAATGAATGCCGTTCTCAAACCACCATAGAGGGTACTCCATTATCAAAAAACGAACAAGGACCAGGTGTTTATCCACGATATCGTGGAGAAAGGCATCGGGCTCCATTGCCAAAAAATGGACAGGGGGGCCCAATGCTCCGGGGCCCAAAACCACAAATATACGGAGCACTGGAGGAACCCAGCAACCCCATCAGGGTAGTGCCCAAGACACATTGTCCATCAGATCCCTCATCAGACAAACCAGAGGGAGCGCAGGGTTGGACATCTGCGCCTCTGCCAGAGCAGTACTAACTCCAGAGATGGGAGTTCAAATCATTCCCACAGGGGTGAAAGGACCTCTTCCCAAAGGAACAGTAGGCTTATTATTGGGACGCAGCTCTTCTACTCTAAAAGGACTTATGATAAGTCCTGGGGTAATTGATCCCGATTATGAAGGTGAAATAAAAATTATAGCCAGTTCTCCAAAGGGTATATCAGTAATTTCACCAGGAGATAGAATAGCACAGTTACTAATAATACCCAGCCTACATGATAAATTTTCCAGTCGTACTGTAGAAAGAGGTTCCAAGGGATTAGGCTCCACAGGTGTAGACTGGGCTATGCTTTCTTTAAATTTAGATTCTCGCCCCATGCTAAAACTAAATATTCAAGGACATGAATTTAATGGGCTACTGGATACAGGTGCAGACCTTAGCATCATCTCTCGTCAAGAATGGCCAAAACATTGGCCATTACAACAAGCCACTCAAACGCTTCGAGGCCTAGGAGTGGCGACTAATCCCCATAGAAGTGCAATGGTATTAGATTGGAAGGATCCTGAAGGATGTGAAGGAACTATACAGCCATATGTATTGGATCATCTTCCTATAAATTTATGGGGACGAGATGTCCTAGATCAATTAGGTTTGACATTAACAAATAACATCAACCAAAATGCACCCACTATTATGACTAGACAAGGTTTTAGGAAAGGAAAAAGATTAGAAAAACAAGAACAAGGTATAGCAGCACCAATACAAATAGATCAAGGGAGAGACAGACATGGGTTGGATTTTCAGAAAGGGCCACTGAGACAATAAAAATTACTTGGAAATCAGAAAGACCAGTATGGGTTCCTCAGTGGCCCCTGACTAAAGAAAAGATACAAGCAGCCCATGACCTGGTCAAACAACAATTAGCAGAAGGACATATACAACCTTCTGTATCTCCCCATAATACTCCCATTTTTGTCATCAAAAAGAAATCTGGTAAATGGAGATTATTGCAAGATTTAAGAGCCATTAATAATGAGATGGTTATTATGGGACCTGCTCAATCAGGGATTCCTCAGTTGTCTGCTTTGCCAAAAACCTGGTATGTTTTAGTTATAGATATTAAAGATTGTTTTTTTTCAATTCCAATTCATCCTGAGGATAGTCCACGTTTTGCATTTACTATCCCTGCACTGAATCATGAAGGTCCTGATCAGAGATATGAATGGAAAGTACTCCCTCAAGGGATGGCTAACAGCCCAACTATGTGTCAAATTTATGTTAACAAAGTAATCCAGCCACTTAGAAATCAAAATCCTGAACTACAAATATTTCACTATATGGATGATGTATTATTAGCACACAAAGATAAAAACACATTGCTAGAATGTTATGCCACACTTACAAACTTATTAAAAAATTATAATCTAGAGATAGCAATAGATAAAGTACAATTAAATTTTCCAATTAATTATTTAGGAGTTCTATTATCCTCAACCATGGTCCGTCCACCAAAAATTCAAATACGAGTAGATCAACTCAAATCACTTAATGACTTTCAAAAGTTATTAGGAGACATAAATTGGATAAGGCCTTATTTAGGTATACCAACAGGAGAGTTGGGACCTTTATTTGATATCCTAAAAGGTCCATCAGATCCAAATTCACCCCGAATGTTAACGCCTGAAGCAAGAAAGGCATTAAAAATCATTGAAACATATATGGAAAATATGCATTTGGATAGAATTGATATAAGTTTGCCTTTATTATTTATTGTACTACCAACAAAAAATATTCCTACAGGAGTATTTTGGCAAGAAGGTCCATTATTATGGATACATTTATCTTATTCTCCTAACACTATTCTTACTAGGCATCCTGAGGCTGTAGGACAATTAATACTCAAAGGAATAAAAGCAGCCCAGGGAGTGTTTGGAATTTCTCCCAATAAAATTATTACTCCATATACTATGAATCAAATTGATGAGTTAGCTAATGAGTTAAATACTTGGGCAATAATCATGTGTAAATCTAATGTTTCATTTGATAACCACTTACCATCTAATCCTTTATTGTCTTTTTGGTCATTGCATCCTGTAATTTTTCCAAAAATGACAAGAAAAACACCTATCATGAATGCTCCAAATATATTCACTGATGGGTCAAATAATGGTACAGCAGCAGTAGTTACCCCTGATCAAACTTTTACATTTTTAGTACCCAAACAATCAGCTCAAAAGGTAGAGCTTAATGCAGTTTTACAAGCTTTTGTGATGTTTAAAGATTCTGTATTTAATTTATTTTCTGATAGTCAGTATGTAGTTAATGCTATAGTATCTCTTGAAGATGCTGGTAGGATTTCCCCTTCTTATACTGTTTTCTCTTTGCTTTTCACTATACAAAGTCTAATCTGGGACAGAAAAGATCCATTCTTTATAGGACATATCAGGGCACATACAGGATTGCCTGGAGCCCTTAGTTTGGGCAATGATTTAGCAGATAAAACTACACATGACATACATATTTTCTCTACACTAGAAGAAGCTATAAATTTTCATAAAAAGTTCCATGTCAATGCTAATACTTTACAAAAGCACTTTAAAATAACTAAGGAACAAGCTAGACAAATAATAAAACAATGTCAAAATTGTGTGACCTTTTTACCACAAGTTAATCTTGGAGTCAATCCTAGAGGATTGATACCTAACCATATTTGGCAGATGGACGTCACACACTTGCCAGAATTTGGAAAATTAAAATATTTGCATGTTACAGTTGATACTTCTTCTGGATTTTTGATGGGCTCCCTTCATGCCGGAGAAAAAACTAAAGATGTTATAGCTCATTGCTTACAAAATTTTGCCACTGTGGGTGTTCCAAAACAGTTAAAAACAGATAATGCCCCTGGTTATACTTCTACCTCTTTTAAACAATTTTGCTCAACATTTGGCATTACTCATATAACAGGAATCCCATACAATCCACAGGGACAAGGCATAGTTGAAAGAGCTCATCAAACTATTAAAATGTACTTATTAAAGCAAAAAGAAGGAATTGGGAAGGGGTATATATTCCCCAAAGATAAACTTAAAATAACCCTTTTTACTCTAAACTTTTTAAATTTGGATTCATCAGGACTTAGTGCTGCGGAAAGGCATATGTGTCCAAAAAATGTACATAAGCCCAAGGTACTTTGGAAGGATATTCTAACAGGACAATGGAAAGGTCCTGACCCAGTAATTGTCTGGAGTCGAGGGTCTGTTTGTGTGTTTCCACAGGGAGAACAGCAGCCGATTTGGATTCCAGAGAGATTAACCAAGGTCCTGACCCAGTGATTGTCTGGAGTCGGGGGTCTGTTTATGTGTTTCCACAGGGAGAACAGCAGCCGATTTGGATTCCAGAAAGATTAACTAAAGCGATTTCTACAGACCAAAAAGAAGATGATTTGGCTCAAATCCATAACAACTGATATCCAAAACTCCAGTTTGGCTATTCTTACATCTGCAACAGAACCAGGATGCTTTTTTCAATATCTATTTTATTATTGCCCTTTGCCATATCATGAAGTTCTATTTTGTTTTTTGAGCTCATACAGACCTAGGTTAATGTTTTGCTGATCAGTTCTATTTTTTGACTATAGAGTTTTTAAACATTGCAATGGAGATTTCACCTGTAAAAAGTTATAAGGCCTTTACTATAATGTTATGTGTTGTATGTATTATATTATGTGTGCACACTTGTGTTTTGTGTTATATGTTTGAATGTACGTATGTCCATATATCATATATGATGAGCGCTCATGATAAAATGGATCCAAATATTTTTTTTTCACGTGATTTATATGGTTTAATTTAAATTGACGTATGTCCATATATCATATATGATGAGCGCTCATGATAAAATGGATCCAAATATTTTTTTTTTCACGTGATTTATATGGTTTAATTTAAATTGGGTAAACAACTGTTGAGGATTGTTTTAATATGTAAACAAAAAAGAAGGTTAACAGATCTGTTTGTTTACTTTCACCTTTCCTTTTCATTATATTTAATAATTCTCTTAAAGATAATGTAAATTGTTAAGAAAATTGTTTTCTTTTAGTGCCTTCTGTAATGTTACATAATTTTTTCTTTAGCCATTATTGCCAGAATTCCTATCTTCATCCCAGTGCCGGTGAAGACAATGTAAATTGTTAAGAAAATTGTTTTCTTTTAGTGCCTTCTGGAATGTTACATAATTTTTTCTTTAGCCATTATTGCCAGAATTCCTATCTTCATCCCAGTGCTGGTGAAGTCAAAGATAAAACCAATCTACAGCTTCTACAATAGCCATCACTGAACTGCTTGCAGAACTTGCCTGGACACATTGTGAGCTCACCTGTATGCATTGTGAACTATCTGTTGGTGCAGGGACTTATGGTAGTGTTGGGGTATTTTTGCTGATGATGTCACCGGTGGTACAATTTTTCAAAGGAGCCCTCAATTGGCTTAATGTCATGGCATTTTGCATCCTCCTCTACTAGTGATGGTCTAAAATTTGGGGGCCAACAGAGGTGAGGCAAAGAACCTCACCCCCCCACAGGTGCAAAGGCCTATCCACAAGTATGGCTGTATGCTGGACCGGTAGTCAGTGACGGGTATGATCCAATTGCAGTGGTACCAACCTAAGACAGGAGGCTGACGCCTAGAGGTCAGTTCATCCGATGACGGGTAAGGACCATATGTTGAATTGGACTGCCTAACAGGCACGGTCCCTAAGCCACATGCTTGTTGTTTAAACAGAGAGGGGGAGATGTTGAGAGCCACAGCCAAAGGGGCCCCAGCAAACTTCCAGCTGCCAGCAAACTTCCAGCTGCTGGCTGATGATTGGCTCACAGCAGCCCCAGCAACATCTAGCTGATTGGCTCCTCGGCCCCAGCAACATCTAGCTGATTGGCTCCTCTGCGGTGATGCTCATTGGACTGTTTCCCTGCCCTTTCAGACCAGGGAGCTGCTCATTGGGGGACTTTTTTGGCTCCGCCCACGTGACCCAGCCAATCGGCCTCAAGAGCAGGAGGATTGTGGGAGGTGGGGAGAAGCTTGTGTGGGAGAGAGAGGCTTGTGGAAAGCCGGTGGTGGCAGTTGAGGCTCTGAGGGTTTTTCCTGAGAGACTATTTTGTTTGTCGTGTGTGGTTCTAAAAATAAAGTTAGTTTCTTTTGACAAGTGGCTCCTGATTGTGCCCAGCCAGACTGCGGCACAGCACATTTTTTTAATATTTATTTTTTAGTTGTAGTTGGGCACAAAACTTTATTTATTTTTATGTGGTGGTGAGGATTGAACCTAGGGCCTTGAACTTGCTAGGCAGGCACTCTACCGCTGAGCCACAACCCCAGCCCACCCCAGCACATTTTTGCAAGTCTGTTCCTAGCCAGGCATGGTGGTGCACCTATAGTCCCCGGTACTCAGGAGGCTGAGCTGGGAGGAACACTTGAGCCCAGGAATTCAAGACTGTGGGCAACATTGCAAGACCTCATCTCAAATAAAATAAAATAAATGAATAATGAACTTATAAAGAAAAAGAAGTTTGTTTTGGCCCACAATTTTAGAAGTTTCAGTTCATGGTTGGCCTCATTGTTTTGGGCTTATGTTGAGGTGACACATCATGGCAGGAACTTGTGGAGAAAGAAAGCCCTCACCTCATAGCCAAGAAGCAAAAGAGGGCAGGCTCCACAATCTCCTTTGAGGGCATGCCCCCAATGGAGGGTGTATTCCCAAGGGTCTAAAACCTCCTTGTAGGCCCCACCTCTTAACGGACCCACCACCTTTCAATAGTACCACCCTGGGGTCCAGGCCTTAACACATGAGCCTTCGGGTGACATTTCAGAGCCAAATTATAACAGGGTTCTATAACTATTACTCCTTAACTATTCCCCCATCTTTCTGTGGGTGCCTGTAAGTATAACTTTTGAGTTTACTCTTTAGCACCAGACACATACACAATTTTATATATGTGGGAATAAATATCAAATCAGAAAAATTGACTTATCAGTTTCTATATTTTCTTTGTGTTTTATTTGTTTCATGATCCCGGAAGTTTTGAAGAATACAGGCGAGATATTTTGTTGTCTCTGTTGGAATTTGTCTGGTGTTTTCCCCAGAATTAGACTGTAATTGTGAGTTTTTGGAAGAAAGATCATTTACATTTTATCATATCAGCGGCCCACTGTAAACACAACTTGTTTCATTTGATTGTTGGTGTTGGCCTCAGTTATATGGGTAAGGTAATATCTGCCAGGTTCCCCTGAAGCAGGATTGCTTATTTTTTCCATCTTTTTCAACAACATTCCTTGGAAGGAAGTAGATGTGTGCACTCAAGGAGCAAGGACTTAGAGAATGGAAACGCTTAAGTCTAGAGGAGCCTGAGGACACAGGACAACTGAAATTACCCAGAATTCCGTGAAAGGAAGGTTTGCCTCTCATTCTGTTGATTTACGTATTCTTTTAGTCATTGGAATCAGCTGGACTTGTGAATGGTGTTTTGTACTGGGCTAAAGTTCCATAATACTATTGTTGTTGTTGCTCAGATTCTTCCACTTTAGCCATTGGGAACTCTTTCAGTTGGCCTCTACCTCCATCATCTCAGGCTGGTTTTTTGTTTTTAGCACTTCCATACTTCCCATCAGTACAAGACACTCCAGGATCATCTTGCTTTATTTTGTGTCCCAGTCCCTTGAATCAGCCATTTCTTCAAAAAGCTATGGTTCCTTTTATTAGAGAATGACAAAACCAAGGTCTGGGTGTCAGGTGTGCTCATTACTCTTTTGAGTGTTATTTCTTTTAAGCCTTCTTCTCAGCTGACTGAGCAAGAAAATATGTGTGTCTATTAACCTTGTGTTATGGTTTAACTATGAGGTCTCCCTCCAAAACTCATGTAGAGACAATGAGAGGGTGTTCAGAGGTAAATCAATTGGGTTGTGAGAGCCTAAACCTAATCAGAACATTAACCCACTAATAGGAATTAACTGAGAGGTACCTTTAGGCAGTCAGGATGTGAGGTGGGTCCCTGGAGATATGACTTTGGGCTATATATTTTGTCCCTGGTGAGTGGAGCTCACTGTCTGCTTCCTTTCTGCCGTGTCCTGAGCTGCTTTCCTCCTCTGCACACTTCTGCTGTGATGTTCTGCTTCACCTTTTGAGTCAAGAGCAATGGAGTTGGCCATCTATGGACTGAGACTTACAAAACTGGGAGCCCCAAATGAACTTTTCTTCCTCTAAAATTGTTCTTGTCGGGTCTTTTGGTCACAGGGATGAAAAGGCGGACTAAAACACCATGTACAGATACAGATCTGTAAGTATTTGTGTATGTAGCCAGCTCTATCAACTAACTAGGTCCTCTTGTTTGATGTGCATTGTAAATCAGCTTGTCCATTTAATAGCCGGCCTGTGGAGACTCTGACCTAGCAATGTTGAATCTTCCAAATCAGGAAGTTCATGGATCTCCCCAAGTATTGATGACTTTAATTTCTCTCCATGATGCTTCATAATACGTATTTTGTTAAATCTGCCCATAATTATTTTATGTTTTTGTTTGTGCTTGAGTATGTGACCTTGTTATGGATGGAATCCTCACATTAAACTTTTACTTTCCAATTGTTCGTGCTGCTTTTTAACAGCCTATTTACTTACGTACTTATTTTGGTGCTCGGATCTGAACAAGAGCCTAACACATGCTAAGCACACACTGCCATTGAGCTACACCTGCCTATTTTTTATGTGTAGTGAATTTGCTCACATTGCATATTATTTTTAGTTTTATTTTAGTTCTGAGGGTTGCTTTGTAGACTCCTTAGGGTGTTATACACTGACAAGGTGTCATCTGAAAATAGAGAGATTTTAATATTTGTATTCCATTTGTTCCTTGCCTTTGCATTGCCTAGGACCTGCAAAACAGTTACATAGGAGCAGTGAACGAAAACTTTCTTGCCGTGTTCCTAATTAAGATCAGGATGTTAAGCTATGTTAAGATATGTCAGCTGCAGGTTTTTCATAGGTGCACTTTATTGGTGGATGAAATTCTCTTACATCCCTAGTTTGCTGAGAGTTTTGTCACAAATGAATATTAAATTCTGTGTAATTTTTTCCTGCATCTATGGACTGATGATGGTGATATTTCTCCTTTGTTTTGTTACATTGGGAGAAAATGTGAATGTGAATGATACTGGCTTTCAAATGTTAACCTTTCATTCTTGGAATAAATCCTACTTGGTCCTGATGTATTGTTATCATTTTAATATATTGTTGGATTTGGTTTTCTCTATTTTGATTTTGTATCTTTATTTGTAAGGATGATTTATAGTTGTATTTTTTTTCGAGAGGGAGGGAGGGAGAGAGAGAGAGAGAGAATTTTTTAATATTTATTTTCCAGTTTTAGGCAGACACAACATCTTTGTTTGTATGTGGTGCTGAGGATCGAACCCCGGCCACACGCATGCCAGGCGAGCGCGCTACCATTTGAGCCACATCCCCAGCCCAGTATAGTTGTATTTTTTTGTAATTCCTTTGTCAAATTTTGGATTCAAGTTCATTCTGTCATTATAAAGTAAGCTGGGAGGCACTACTCCTCTGGAACATTTGGGTAGGACTGGTGTTATTTGAAATGTTTACTAGAATTCACTAATGAGACATCTGAACCTGGAGTTTTCTTTGTGGGATTTTTGTTTTGGTAATTATTTTAACTTTTTAAATAGATATAGGGCCATTTTGTCATCTTGTGTCAGTTTTGGTAAGTTTACACTTTTTAAACAATTTATCTTTTTCCTTGAAGTCAAATTTCTTAGCATAAAGTTATTTTTGAAGTTCACATATTATCTTTTTAGTTTATGAAGGATATGTGGTGATTTCCTCTCTTCTGTTATTCATACCGGCATTTCATATTTTCTTAATATTCCTTGCTAAAGATTTTTCGGTTGTATTAGTTTTTTTTTTTTTTTAAAGCAACCTTTCATTTGTTTTCTAATTTACTGATTTCTTCTCTTTATGTTATTTATTTCCATCTACTTCTTTGGGACCTAATTTCCTTTTTTTTTTTCCCCTTCCAAGTTTCTTAAGGAAGAAACTTAGGATGATTTTGATCTTCCTTTTTTTTTAATATAAGCTTTTAAAATATAGAGTTTCTTCTAAGCACCGCTGTTAGCTCCATATCACAAATTCTGATGTATTATGTTTTCATTATCATTTATTAGAAATATTTTCTAATTTTACTTTGTTCTTTGATTTATGTATTAGTTATAAATGTGCTATTTTTCATTTAACATATTTAAGGATTTTTCCAAGTGTCTGCCAGTTATTGATCTCTAATCAAATGGCAGGAGAGCTTCTGAATTTTAAGTCAATAGGAACTTGTTTATTGGCCTAGCACATGACCTATCTTGATGGACATTGATTTGTACTTGGAAAGAGAATGTATTCTGTAGTTATTGCATTTAGTGGTCTATAAATGTCAACTCAATGAAGTTAGTTAACAAGGTTGTTCAGATGTTTTTTTGTTACCTGCTTAATCAATTACTGGGAGAGGGGTGTATATATTTCCAGCTAAGGTTTGGACTTTTCTGTTTCTCCTCTCAGTTTTGTCAGTTTTGCTTTCTGTATTTTGTTTCTTTGTTTTTAGGGACATAAGCATTATGACTTTAATGTCTTCCTGATGAACTGGACCTTTTATAGTTACAAAGTGTTTCTCTATAGCAGTATTCCTTAACTTGAAGCCTATTTTGTATGACATTAGTGTAGTAAGTTTCTATTTTTTATGCTCACTGTTTATGCTGGAGATCTTTTCATTCTTTCAAGTGCCTCTTTTATAGGCAGATAGTTGGATATTTTTTCTAAGCCAGTGTGATCATTTCTGCCTTTAGTTGCAGTGTTCGGCTTATTTATATTTAATGTTATTATCGAATTGATCTGATTTAGTCTACCAACCTTCTGTTTGTCCCATTTGATTTTAGTTCTGCCGTTCCTCCTTTCTTTCCTTATTTTGGAATAATTGAATATTTTTTGTATTCTAATATTTCTGTTGGTTTGTTTCTCATACCTCTTTTTAAATTATTATTTTAATGTCCATCATAGGGATTATAACTTATTAGTCCATTTAGAGACTGGTCTTACTTTCTCACATATAGTTATAATCATGTGCACAAATCATTTCACTTGCCCTTTCTATATATTTATATCTACATATGTTATAAACCCTATAGTATCATAGTTTTTGCCTTAAGCAGTCTTTTAAAGAAATCAGGGGAAGAAAGTACATAATATATTAAATTATTTAAATTTACAATTTTCTAGTAGGCTTTCTTTAATTCTGAATTTTCATCTGGTGTGATTTATTTTCAGCCTAGTAACAATTTATCTTAGTTTTTATTACGCCTTCATTTTGAAGTGTATTTTTTCCTGCCTATGTAATTTTGAATAGGTATCTTTTCTTTCAACCTTTTCAATGTGTCATGCCATTGTCTTCTGATTTTCATGGTCTTTGAAAATTGATTAGAATTATTTCTTCCATTACTCTATAGTTGTTCCCTGATATTTAAGTATCATTTTTTTTTAGTACCAGCTTTCAGTGTTTTCTTTTGTTTTCAGAAGTTTGAAAATGGTCAATCCAAGTATGATCTTTGTATTTTTCTTGCTTGGGGTTTTCTGATCTACTTATACCAGAACATTTATGTTAAACCAATTTGGGGAACTTTTCAATCATCTTATTTTCAAATATTTCTAATTTTCTGACATTTTGTTCTTTTCTCTTTCTGGGACTCAGCTTACACATTTGTTGTGCAACTTGGTGATGTCTCACAGATTATTGAGGCTCTATTTGCTATTTTAAATTTATTTTTTTGTCTGTTCTTCAGATAAGACAATTTTATATTAATGTTCTTTACATAAGATAGTTTATATTAACACTCTTTATCTTAAATGACCTGTTCTTCTCTTATCTTCAATCTGATGTTAAGCTCATTCAGTAAAATTTTCATTTCAGATAGTTTGTTTTTGAATTCTAGAATTTTTGTTTGGTTCTTTTTCCTTTCTCTGTAGAGATTCCCAATCTGTTTATTTATTATGATCATGACTTCTCTTAATATTCTCAAGCATATTTTCACTAGCTGCTTTAATGTTCTTACCTGCTGATTCTAACATCTAGATTGGTTTCTAGTGACTGTTTTCTCTTGACTGTGGGTTAGTGGCAAACATAAGGCAACTATGTCTTCTCATGTATAGTTTTTGTTGCTGTTATTGATGTAGATGACATCATGTATTGAGTCTGGATCATGACATCTTCCTTTAAAAGGTATTGAGCTTTGTTCTGGCAGTCAGTTAAATTATTGCCCAATCCTTATAGTTTTGTTATTATTATTATTACAATCCTATTAGAGGAAGTATATTTCAGTTTTGAATTTAATTTTAGGGTATATTTCCTTTCTCTAGAGCTTAGTCTTTAGACTAAGACAGGCTTTTAATGTCGATGCACTCAGTAAGTTCTTTTAACCTGGCTTGGTGAATCTTCGATGTTTTTCAGTGTTGTATGGTCTCTGGTGTGGCTTGCTGTCCATCTCCTAGTTCTATAGCCAGTGATCTTTCTTAGGATGCCTCACCTGTGTATGTGCTGCTCGGTTTTTGGCTAAAGACCTGCAGTGAATGCACATGACCACTTCTGAAACTCCCTTTTTCATAGCTCCCTCTTTCCAGCTACCCTGCCCCACAAATCCATCGGCTTCCTCAGCTCAGTAAGAACGATCACCACTCTGCTTGGGACCCATCTCCCTATTTTGAGGCTCTCAAGTATTCCTAAAGTAGAAAGGTAGGAAACATGGGATTCAACATGTGAGTCTCCTTTCTCCCAAGGATCATAGTCCTGTGCTACTCCATGCTTGAAAGGACTGCCTCGTATTTTATTCTATTTATAAATTTTGGCAGGAGGGCGAGTCAATTATCCTAGAAATGAAAAGCTATGTGATAGTCAATGTTAAATGAGTTAAGATGTTAAAAAAAAGTTCTGTATAAACAATAAGTCTCTAAGCAAACACCTATATTATAGTGATATCTTTATTCAGCAAGGATTGGTAATCACACAGACTTTTATGTATCATAAAACTGACTACACACCACACACAAGAGTATGCACATGTACACACACACACACACACAAGATATATTCACTTTTTTCTTCCCCTAGTCTCTCCTGTCTTCACCCCACCAATTGTTTTCAGTTAAACTTCAGCTGTTCTTTTCTTTATGTAAGGGAGAAATTTATGGGCAAAGAAAGGAACTCTTGTAGTCTGTGGGTGGGAAATATTCAGTCTGTTTTTTTTCTCTTCTTCAAGGTTTAACTCTCTTTCTATGAGGGAGCAAAAGTCTGATTATTCCCAAATGATCATTTTAGTGCTGCTCTAACTACTTTTGTAGGTGTTCAGGTGGCGTGATCCAGGAGCAAAGTTAAGAAACACCTGCCCCATCCCTTTTATTTCTGAAATACCATGGAGGGGTAAAACCTACAAGCTCAGGCCAAGTCATTCATTTTTATAAAACGTCTGGGGGGGAAAAAGTGCTTTTGAAACAGTAATAACCTGCCTTTGATAAGTCTGTTTTGTGTAATTAAAGAAATAAAGCCTGTTCCCTATGCTCCTATATCTATCTAGTGACTCTCCCTTGCTCTACTCTGTAATCTGGAAGACTCTGGCACCCAGACTCTTAAAAGGGACATAATCAGAACAAAATTCTGTGTGTAGACTTTGTCAGAAGTCATTTGAATGCCAATCAAAATGGTGGTCCCTTTGCTGAGTTCTTCCACAGTCATTATTAAAAGCGAGAAGCAGGCTAAAGTTAGGTAACAACTAGGCTTGAGCCCATGTGAACTTGAACGGAGAGATTCAGATGTGTAATAAGCATCTTTGCGGACGGAGGTTAAAGAAGGAATGTTGAGAACACTAACTACAGAAAGAGAAAGTAGATTCTACCTTGCTGGCTGCTATCACATCTCACAGGACTGTAACACTGTGTTAAGTGCATTTGCTATAGTTTGGATCTTGCATGTCATCAAAGCCCCATGTGTTGAAGGCTCAGTCCCCAGCCTGTGGTACTCTTGGGGAGGTGGTGGAACATTTCAGAAGTGGGGCATAGAGGGAGGTCGTAGGTCATTGGGGGTGTGCCTTTGAAGGGATGCCTCTTCCTCTCTTGCTTCCTGGCCATGAGGTGAGTGCTTTTGCATCATGCCCTGATGTGCTATCCCCCAACCAAAGAGCTAAAAGCAAGATGTCCTCTGGATCATGGACTGGAACCTCCCAAACTATGACTCACATTAAATCTTTTATCTCAGGATTTGTCTTAGTGGTGGAAAGCTGAATAACACAGCAAAACACCTGGTTTACTGAGGTATTGATGTGGTTGCAACAGTGTACATTTTCAAATTAGAAATTCTCTCTCCTTTAAGGGGCTACTTTAGGGCTAGAGTGCTCTGAAATCCAGTATTGATAAAATTTTATTGTTTTCAGTGATTACGATGAATCAAAATTAAGTGTGCTTATGAATGGAAAAAAAACTTTGAATATTTAAAAATTCTGATAACCTTTTTTGATTGTCCTTACTCCAGATTTTCTGAATGCTCCCCTCCCATAAACCCTTTAATTCTCACATCACAACATGCTTTTATGTAGTAATGCAGAGAAAAGTAACAGAAGCTGAGAGAAATTTTATTTTTCTTTTAAATGGAAGGAAGGAAAAGGTGGGATTGCATTTTTATAAATATCTATAAATACAGAGTGATAGGCAAAATCTTCCAAATAAATAAATAAATATGGCCATATGCTAAGGGACACAAGGAACAGCAGGGGCTACCTTGGCTCTGCCAAAAAGAAGACTCCCAATGGCGGTCCTGGGTTCCTGAGATTACAATCAGTTTTCTACCAAAGTCCTTTTGGGATTTCCCATCTAATTATGAGGAAGGGGAGAGAGCATCTATAGCTACTGTACAAGACAAAGTCCCCAACAGTAAATGAAAACCATGAAAGAAATTATTCACCACGCCCCACTGTATATGCTGCTCTACACAGTTTGAGTATAGGAACTAGTCCTTCAAAATCATCAGGTCAAAGTCCTCATCCAGTGTTTCTCTGATCAGGAAAAAGAATGGATCAATCTCTAGTCTGGGTACATGAAGGTGGCAGGAAAAATAAAAGGTGGGAAGAAGTTGGAATCTAGTTTGTTAATATTCTGCACTTTAGGTGGTCATTTTAAATAGAGGTAGGAAAAGAGGGACCGTGCAGGTAGAGTCTAAGCCACTGGGAAAGACTAAGATGAGGGCTGAGCATTAGTTCCCATCCGGCACACCTCAGCTTTCTCAAAGTCTGGCTGATTTTTCCTCAGCACAGCACTGGGGCTCCTGGGACTAAAAGCTCTCTTAACATAATGCCCTAGGAACTTCCAAGTGGATGGAGAGCCTGCCATCAGCCTAGGAGTACTGTAACTAATCCTGTAGCCACCTCTGCCTCTTCTATAACCTGGTTATTAGACTTCTTGCCCGGAGTCCTTGATTTCACTTTACTTACAAGAAAATTGTATTGTTTTAGTCCATGGAAAGTCCAACCCAGAGCAGTTGTAGTATCTCTAGGCCCCTTCCCGACACATTTTTGAAATTCATGTCAAAGGTATTACTCAACCTGCAAGTAGAGGCATAATTAAATGCCTCTTAGGAGAGAGCGAATGTGTTTCCCTTTTGCAAAATCCTGTCGGGTGGGGTAGATTTTCATGAACCAAAAACTAATCTTATTCTTTCGGCCTAATTCATTAAAGCCAAAAATGGGGCCAAGGAATGAGGCAAAATTATCAGGCACTTGGGAACTAGTGCAGAATCACTCTTGGTCCTCTGGCTCTGGTTGTGTAAAAGGAGAGAGGGAGGCAGAGCGCAGCCACTCTGCAAAGGGGTGGAGCTTTCTGCTTCAGTTCCCAGAGCATTCTCCATGTTGTTTTGACCAGCCCACCTCAGTCTCCTTTGATAGCCTTTCCCCCAGAGATACTCCAGGCAGAACCAAAACTTGAAATTAGTGTTCTCATCAACTCGCCTGGTTCAGCTCTTAATGTCAAGGTGTGCAAACTCAAATGCCAGTAGGATCCAGATAAGTAACAGAGCACTGGAGAAGCTGCTAGATGGCGCCTTCCCACACCATGAAAACCCAACCTGCCACTGCTTTTTCTAAATGCTAGACTGATGTAGAGGAGAGGCATAGGGAAGGGAAGTGGGGGTGGTTGGAATCCCTTTTCTTCCCTTTAATGGGACATTTACCTGTTGGGGTTTCTTATACCAAGAAGCGGGGGTGTAGGGTGGGGGAAATGAAACCCCAGCGCGGCATCGGGGTGTTGAAGTGGATCAGCGGGATGAGGTTCCTCCGGGACAGGAACTGGGAGTAGGGCGGCGGGTTCATGCCTGGCAGGAAGGCCCTCTTGGCCCGGCCCAAGCTGACCAGGAAATGGTGCTGGGGGGAGTGGTAGATGTCATAGCCATTCTCCAGCGTCTGGTGCCTGAACCTGCAGTTGTCCAGGTTGAAGTAATGCTGGAGGGGCGAGAGGGCAGTGGGTGAAGGCTGGCTGGGTGAGGGCCTGACCCCAGGCCCCCAAGGGCTTAGGCGCCTGTGTACCCTGTCCGAAGCTTGGGAGTGTTTTACCTGTTCAGCTTTCACTTGGCTCCTTTCTTGGAAAACAACGGATTTCCACTAATGCACTCCAAGCTCTCCAAGCACTAAATATGGTTCCAGTCTTTAGACTAGAAAACCTGTGCTCTGGGTCTTTACAACTCAGTGCCTGAGACCTGGGCAGGCCTGGCACTTGGCTTGCTAGGGCTGGGCCCAGAGAGGAACAGGGACACTCCTTGTGCCTAGTTTCTGGAGGGAGGGTTAACAATCCACACCCCCCCCCCACCCCCCCCCACCCCCCCCCCCCCCCCCCCCCCCCCCCCCGCCAGCAAAGTTTCCACCGTTTAGAGCTGTTCTGGCTGAAAGTTGGCTTGTGTTTGTCTCCTTGCCTGGAGAAAGGAGGAGATGGGATGTAGTGTTGGGTCAAACATGAATGAGGATACTGACAATGGAGAGAGAATGTCCTTGGGGGATTAGGGACATGAACTTGCTAACATATGAATTGGGTTTAAATCCTCATTCTACTAGTAGTACTAGGTTTTATTGAGTTCCTATGAGGGCCTTTATATACTATTCCACTTAATCCTCAAACTCCACAAAGTATTTGTACAGATGAGGATGATCTATATGCCTGTATGGGCTCAGCCGGTGTTTATCCACTCTGGCCAGATAGATGTTGGTCCTGGGACACAGCAGTGAACAAAATAAAGTCCTCACTCTCAAGAAATTCCTAGTGGGTATGCTGGTTGGTAACAGAATCCTAGGGTAAACAATCCTTCTCTTTGACCATCTCAAAATCCTCTGGACTACGCAGCAAGCTTTACTTGGGAAACCCTGTGCTTACCAGTCTTAAGGACCAGAGATCCCCACTAGGGCACAGGTAGTTAATTAAGAGATCTTTAATGGGAGGGAGCATCACAGATCATGTGGTCCATTCTACTTCACTTTTTCCAAGGGAAGAGACTGGAGAAGTGAGAGGACTTGCCCAAGGTCACAGTTGGTAACAGATTCCAGAAGACACCACTGGCCTTTCAACGTTTTCTAATCTATGTTGCAGCATGAATTTACACAACCTGAGAATCTACAAATACATTCAGGGGGCCACACTAGATGCAAAAGTAGGAAATAGTAGGCAGAACAGACTGGAGGAAGCCCGGGCTGCAGAACCAGGCTGTAACCCCCACCCCATACAGCTGCACATTTGATACTTAGTCTGGATAAAGTACTAAGTGAAAACAGATCACCCAGGGACACTGCAAGTAGAGCCTTTAAACTAGAAAGTCTATGCTCTGCCAAAGAAATAATTGCAAATGGTGACCAACATAAAAAGAAACTCACTGATCCAAAAATGTTGCCTCTGAAATCCATACAGAGGAATCTCCTACTCATCACACCTGTGATCACCACAAAGCCAGCATCCTCTGATCTGATCAGCAGGGCACCTGTGGAGAAAATTATTCAGGTCACAGACTCAAGTTTCCACCTCATGAAACCTCCTTGTGGGGAAGACTTCACATAACTCCCTTCCTGCTTGTTCCCCCTCATTTCCTGTGGCCCCTTTCCCTGCTCATTCACCTCCCACTTCGTCCTCTTACCTGTATGGGGATCAATGGAGCTCACCACTTTCTTTTAATTTTTTACTATTTTTTTTTTTAGCTGTTGATGGACCTTTATTTTCTTCATGTATTTATATGTGCTGCTGAGAGTCGAATCCAGTGCCTCTCATACGCCCAGCAAGTGCGCTACCGCTCAGCCCCAGCCCCTCACCACTTTCTTTTTCCTGTGCCCCACACACATTTCTCTCTCTCCACCTGAACTTTATTTCTCCCCTTGCCTGGCTAATACCTCTTTAATGTCTGTGGTAGTGGACATGTCCTCCCAAGCTTTCTGCTTTTGTTATTTTTTATTTCTATGCTAAGATGTCTTTCAGGGATCTAGCTTGTTTAGAGAGTCTCACATTTCCTGTCAAAAAACAAACAAGCAAAAAAACCCCCAAACCTTTCCTTTTGCCTACCAGGGGATTTCTGTGTGCATCTCATTTGACTTCATTTGACAGCCCCCCCCCCCCCACCCCATGGTGGTGGTTAAGGGGGGTTGCCCAGCCAGGAATTAGAATCTGTTTTCTGCAAACACCCCCTGGAGAGGTTGTAAATGCCCATCATCTGTGCCTAGCAAGTGGTGGAGCCTCTGGGGGAGCCTTGGGGTGACTTGAAGTCCTGGGCTCCTCTCCTACCCTGTGAGGGCTCAATACAAAGACCTCTGGGGGGGAGAGTGGCTGGGCAATGATTAGACTGAGCCTGATGTGGACTGAAGTTGGAATGACGTGGGACACAGGGATGGAGGGTGGAAGCAAACCCAGAAGAAAGGGAACAGAAGAGAGCCAAGAAGAGCAGTTAATTTATTTGACTGAAGGTTAGCCTCCAGGGAAGCTTCTGGAAAGTGTGGTGAGGTGTGGGAGGTACAGAAGATATTTAAATTCCTCCAAATTGGTGACTGTCTATGTGTCTCAAATGTATGGTCAATTTTGTGGTTAAACTCTGAGGAAAAACATAAGGAATATATAAGAGGTAGTTTCCACCCTATGGCTTTTTAGTCCTATCGAGAAAAAATTACACTTACTAATGATTTTGGAGTGGTTGCAGTCTAAGTGTTTTTCACATTTAGAATTCTCAAAATAGCTGTTGTATTGCTGTTAATATTATTTTAGTAGTAGTAGAAGCATCCCAACTTAAATGATAAAGCAGGATTCATCACAAGTATGAGAAGACAAAAATGCAAAAGACATGCTGTAGGTCCCGAAAACACCAAGTTTCAGTGCCCCTGGGGTGCAGGGAAGAGGCACTGAACCCAGAGACTTGGACTCTGGTATCAATTCTACCACTTTAAGAACTTGTGGGCTCCGGTAACTTTGTTTCAGCCTGGGTTTCCTCAGCTGTGAAATGAACAAAAGTACAGCCGTCCTGCCCACATTGTAAGTTATCACAAGGATTGAATGGGTTAATGGTTGCTAAGGGCCTTGACAGTGTTGTGCATCATGGTGCAGCTGACCTGCTGTTTGTGCCAAACCCACATGCAATCGTCATGCTGGTCTGATGCTTGGGGCCAGCACTGGACATGCTCCTGGTCCAGGGCCAGTCCCAGTAGAAAACAACCTGCAGCTACTGTGGTTGGGGTGGAGTGGGGTGGGGTACACAGGCTCTTGAATCAAACCAATGTAAGCCAGTGTGAAAGTTTAGAAAATGTAATTTAAATGGATTTTCTCCCCTTTGTGTTTTTAGTAGGCATGTTTTCTCAGTCTGCACACATCCAAGGGAAATTTCAGCAGAAAGAAGCAAAAAAGCACTTTGGCCGTGGAAGTCATCTGCTCTCCCCGTTGGCACTTGACAGGCTTAAGGAACATTATTTCAACAATGGAGGTGTCCCATGCCTATGACCTTGGAAGGGCATGGGATTTGGGATCCAGATGTCCTCTAGGTTATATACTACCTGTGTGGCCCTGAACCAGTTACATTCTTTAACTTTTGTTTTTCATGTCTGAAATGGAGGTGTTTAAACCACCTCTAGTCCTGCTGAGGATGTAATGAGATGAGTTTTCACCCATTTAAAGAGCTTTCTAAATGCAATTTAGAAAGTAATTGTTACTATTACTGTTTCATTTCAATTTCTGCTAAAAAGTAGAACATTATCTGCTTATTTCTACTTTCATAGCCAGTATGTGATAAATAAGATGGTAAATGTAAAGGGTTTTGAGCGCCTCAAAAGATAAACTATGAAGAAGGCTTAAAGACCCTGAGTAGTTCAGCTTCCAGTACAGAAGAATTGGAGAATGGAGGAAGCAAAAATATTAGGATCGAGGAATTGATATTAACTAAGCCTGGGCAGGGGGTACAGCTCAGTGGTTGAATTCTTGCTTAGTATACGTGAGATCCCCAACACCTCAGGGAGAATTAAAAAGAATGGGATATTAATTAATAGTAATGAGCATCTATTTCCTGTTGTTTCTACAGAGTTAGGTTAATGGAGAATAGGAGGGTGGACTTGTTCACAGTGGAACAAGTGTGTAGGTACTGGGGAAGCCTCCTGACTTCAGCTTAGTGAACCCCAGGGGCTCTGGTAGAATCTCATAGATAATTTCATTTTATTAAGATCAGTGGCTCCAAGAGGGGTTGAACCCTCAACCCTTAATCAGTGATCTACTAAAACACAATAGTAAAAAGAATCAGATTTCACTGGAAATGTAAAATTATTTGGGAAGGGAAAATAACATGTTTTTCCTTCAGTGTGGAGAGCACTGCTTTATGTTTATCAATGATGTCATCCAAAATCTTTTACCAGACTTATCTACATGCATTAGTGTTTCTTCTTTCCTTTCTTGATAACTTAATCTTAATGCACACTTTTTTCCCTTTTTTAAAAATACACCTGATAACTGATGGAACATCACCAAAGCTTATATAAATTAGGGAAAGTAAGTGCCTCTCCTGTAGCCCTGACTCTGAGTCACCCATCCCAAGCTAGTGTGTTCATCTTCCCCCCCCAAAAAACAATACTTGGATGGCTTGTATGTCAGACAAAACAAACCTAAACACAATTGTGTGTGTGTGTGTATGTGTGTGTGCACGCACACACACACACAAATCTGAAGTCCATTCAGTCCATTTTGCTTCTTAGTCATTTTAATGCATCTAGTGTTGAGTGCATTCTCCAATGTAACTGGTTCAGGGCCACACAGGTAGTAAATAACCTAGAGGACATCTGAATCCCAAATCCCACGCCCTTCCAAGGTCATAGGCATGAGACACCTCCATTGTTGAAATAGAGATTTGATTGCTCTTTTATTTCTTCTGCTTGAACTACATTGGATCATCTTTTATTTTTCTGAATTCTTAGAGTAATTTTAACATGTTCTCCAAAAATAGAACACCCTTCTTCATACCCATCTCCCTTCTAATTCCTTTGTCTCTTACCTAGGCACACAGCAAAGGATGGTCATTTGAATCACAGCTACTTGACAGACTATTGTGGACTGTTATCCAACTTTCATCAAACCCAATCTTTAAAAACATTCTGGTTGTCTCATGTTGTCAATGAGTTTGCAGACAGCTCAATTTGTTACTGATTAGACACCTTCTAGCTCCACTGACCAGAACTGAGTACCTATATGGGGCACCACTGAAGCACCTCATAAACCTATTGGATGGATACATGGATGGATGGATGCATGGATGTACAGATGAGTGGACAAATAGATTGTATACCTGGTCAGACTCACCAAGACAATGTATCTGGGCAATCTGCCTTTAATACATTTCTTCTTAATAATTTTAACAAAATCCGAATACTAGAAGCTCAGAGTTGGAAAGAACCTCTGAATTCATCTATTCCAATCCTTGGAATGATACAGGAATCTTCATAACATCCCTAGTTAGCCTTGTTCAAAGTTCATGAGCTAAAACTTAGTGTCTATTGATTATCTATCTGGCTTCTTCTCCTTTTAGATACCTTGCCTGTCTTTCTGTACATTTTTTTTTAAATCTTGGGACAAGTCAAAGTACAAGTGGTTTCTATTATGGGAAGAGTATTTTAGTCAAGACAAATTATTAAATTATTCGTGTTGAAAGAAATTAGTAAATACTAATTAGGGAGGTGGGCATACCTTTCTTTCTTTCTTTCTTTCTTTCTTTCTTTCTTCCTTCCTTCCTTCCTTCCTTCCTTCCTTCCTTCCTTCCTTTCCTTTCCTTTCCTTTCCTTTCTTTCTTTCCTTCTTTCTTTCTTTCTCTCTTTCTTTCACTTAGCCCTGGGGTGCTTACTTAACCTCTGAGCTACATCCCCAACCTTTTTTTTAAAATATTTTATTTGGAGACAGGGTCTTGCTGAGTTGCTTAGGGCCTGGCTACATTGCTGAGGCTGGCTTTGAACTCAAGATCCTCCTGTCTCAGCCTCTGGAGCCACCAGGCATGTGCCACAATACCACCTTGCCCCCGCCCCTAAGGTTTTACAAAAAGCCTACAGATACCATTAAGGGGTTCAAGGCAAAGAGGCTACCAGGCTGGATTAGCCCTCTGGTCTACCCCAAGGCTTCCCCCCCAGGTAGACAAAGGAGAGTTCCCCCATTTCCCAACTTCCCAGCCTGAAGCCCCTACTCACTGTAGATGGTCTGATGGGGTGTGCCATCCACTTGGCAGTCCTTGTGGATCTGCAGGTGGTAGCTGTTCCTGGCCGTGGCAGTGTACAGGTGAGTCAGGCCGCCCCAGTTGGAGGCCAACAGTGGAGAGGTGTTGGGATAGGCTCTGATGATGCGCATGCTGCAGACACCACACAGAGCCCAGACCAGGAGCCTGAGGCAGGTCCCCAACATAGCTGTTTTCTGAATGGCTAGTGCTGAGTTTGAAACCTGACACTCCCTCCTTGACTCCCCAGGCCTAGCCCTGTCTTCTCCGTTCTGGCAAATAGCAGAGTGAGGAGCCTAGGCTGGATTCCCTCCTTTCCCCCCTCAGACTTTTAAAGGGTAACAGCGTGACATCAAACAGGAAAAACTCCACTGTCCACATCCTCTGTGTTGTAATCAGCCATTCAAAGAAAGTGCAGAGACTTCTGAGGCTCACGGAAGGCACGTCAGTTACACACACCCCTCAATTTCAGACCAGTGCTCCCAAAAGTGAGTGATGTGTGGGCAAAAGTTATCTATGACACTGGGTCATCTGATGACCTGTCCCACTTCCACCAGGAAATGTGAAGGCAGCCAGCGGTCCCAAAAAATCCAGCTCCAGTCATGTAGTATCCCACCTCCTCGGCTGGTCATCTCTCACCCAGTCTACTCATTTTGGTTTCCTCAGTCCTTTTAACTCTAATTGCCATGTATGTACCCAGTGCTTTCTGTGTGTGCAGCATCAGGTGGGTGTCTTGATCGATATAGAGATATGTGACACCATCAGGCAAGTGGCATCCGCTGAGACTCCCACCTCAGGAAAGATATTCGAGCTGGGATCTGGGACACAAAACCCAAAGTTGCCATTTGGAAAGATTTCAAAGTGGGCAAAGGAAAACAAGGCTTTGAGGTCACCGAAAATACCAAGGTCCGATTTCTCAGTTTCCCTAGTTGGGAGATTTAGGGCAACTGAACTGGTAATCTTGGTCTCTCCAATAGGCAGGAGATGAAATCAGAGGCTTATGGGGATTAGCAGGGCTGCTGGCTGAGCAGAGGTGGGCAGAGTGCTGGAAGCACCCTCAGCAGAGTGTTCACACGGGGTGTCTAGCTCTATGACTGGTGCCTTCTTGCAGAGGATGCTCCCAGGAATGTCCTGTGGAACTACACGTCTGACACAGGGTTGTGGCCGTGGGGTGGTGGTGGTGGTGGTGGTCTTAGCACATACAGTCCAAGGAGAGGCAACCAACCACACACTGGAATTAGTACACAGAAACCAAGCCCCATCACTGGGCTGCTCACTGTCCCATTCCCTTCCAGAGTTTCCAGAAAAACATGCCCCAGGAAGACTGCCATTCTTTCAGTTTCTCATTTTACTGAGCATATACTACAGATAAGAATAAAGCATAAAGCTAGACATTGTTGTTAATTAAAAGAGAATGAGATATGATCCTGTCTCAATCTAATGGAGGAGGCAGATAAAATTAAGTAACTATCATACAAAGCATGCACCGTCAGACAGACTCGGGCAAGCCAAAATGGCCTTTGTAACCCCACGGGGGTACAGGTTTTTCTAGTTTACAAAGTATTTTCAAATCAGCTAGCTCATTTTAACTTTACTGCAAACTATGAGAGAGGTACTTCAGGTATTGTTAGTATTTTAATGTTATTTGTGAAGAGATGAAGATGTCCGTTGAGCAAATAACTGGTAGAGGAAGGACAGGATCTTTTGATTCCCTGTGCTACTTCTCTAGTAAGAATCTCAGGGGCAGCAAATGCTCGAGAACTTATCCTTCCACTTCCTATTTTAATGCTTGTATAATTTACTTAATCTTTAGAATAACCCTTTAAGGAGGTACTGTTATTCCCTTTATAGAGATGAGGAAACTGGAGCACATGGCTTAAGTAACTTGCACAAATACACAACTAATTCATGGAAGAGGATGGATCTGAATCCAGGTCTGACTTAGCTCTGCTTAGCTCTTTGCAAGATGTGCAAGCCTACCCAGTATGTTACAGCCAGAGCTATGACACTTGGTAAGTACAAGTAGCAATGAGACAGAGTGCTTTTCTCTAGTAAATCAACATTTTTACCCAGGGTATGTCTCTAGCATATACGTGCTTGTCTCTAGAGTTTAAATGGAAGATGGATAACATTTAAGTGCTTATGTCTAAAACAGACTTCCTTCATAGAAGTCACAGAATGGTTTATAAATACAGCATCATAGTTTAGCTATATGAAGAAACAGCTAGCTTTCAGAATTGAAATGCACATCATTCAGAAATATTTGCCAATTGATAACCCTGCATTTCCTCTTCCTGGTGCAAATGGTAGAGGGATGGGAAGTACCTGTGAAGCAATCAGCAGCTACTGAGAAACTTCTCTGAGAGGTGGGAGAGAGAGAGTTACAGGAATAAAAAGTAGACCAAATTTATCTTCTGAGTTTGACAATATGGTTAAGCTGAGAAAAACTTTGCTCATGGCCATGTTCTATGTAAGAGCTAAATTACTAGGACGTGTAAGAAATGCCACAGGCATTCACGAGGGAGAGATTTTGGGTGTGAATGCTGGACTCAAGGTGCTTTGGGGAAGGAGAGAGTGAGCTTTGTACAAGGGGCAGGGTGTTGACCAGCACCCAAGGCACAGAGGGGAGGATGTGCAGGTGTCCAGAAAGGAGTTCCTGGGGTGACTGTGGATGGGGCACATGTCCCTGACCAGTTGAACTCCTGCTATTAGGAAAGAGAATTGTGCCATCACTATACTTCCAAAGACTTTCCTCCAAGGAAAAGCCGTGAATTCACAGCAGCTGGTTGTGAAGGAGAGTGTGGCCTGGGAAGTGGGTTTATTTCCTGGGAGTAGGTTTATTTCTAAGGGGTCTGGGGAGGGAGGGGGGGTGATGAGACAGTCCCCACTTGGAGAGAGTAAAGGGAAATGCAAGACTGTCCGAATAATTCTTTGCATTTGTAATATAGAACAGTTGAGAGCAAAGATGAGAGTTACCCAGTTGCATGCAGAGAGGCAGAACTTCCACCTCCCTGGCTGTAACTCCCTACCAAAGGGCTCCAGACCTGGTTTCCCATTAGAATCACCCGTGGAGCTTTAAAACCCAAAACATCCCAGGGCTGATCTTAAATCTACAGGGGTGAAGGACAGCTATTTGTGCCTTTCCTTGCAGAGCCACCTGGGAGTGTCTGATATTTAAGTATTTATCAGTGAACAGGCTCTGAGTCTCAACCACACACTGGAATTAGTACACAGAAACCAAGGCCCCATCACTGGGCTGCTCACTGTCCCATTCCCTTCCAGAGTTTTCAGCCTATGTGTAGATTAAGATGGGCCTTTCTAGGGAATCTGAGTAGTGCATGCCCGGTTGGTCAGTGCTCTGTGCCCACAAACAGCCTTTAACTGGAGCCTGTGTGGTTTCTGAAGCTCCAGAGTACGAGGGGAAAGACACCGGTGTGTGGGTTCCTTGTCTCTGAATCTAGAGGCCCCCTTGGCCACGGTTCAGGATATGGGAACTACTGCAACCTTAGGAGCCCAAAGTGAAACAGATGGCAGATGTGAACAGGAAGCTCATGGAGGAGGCTGCTGATTTGCACTTCTGGATGTCCCCACCCTCAGTTCCCAGTGACTGCCAGATGCAACAGAAAGGATTGTCCCAAGGCAGGTGTGCAAACGTGCTTATCTGCCTGCCTTGGGAGCCCCTGCTCTGACCTCAGGAGAGTCCCCCTGTGTGGAGGCCTCTGGTCCAGGCCCTGCACTTCCACTCAGAGGACCCAGCTCTAAAGATGAATTGGGGATGGTGGGGATCTCTAATCCTTCAAGTTCACCCATTTCCTTCATCTCCTGTCTTCTTTTTCTCAGAATCCACTCTGAGAAGGTATTGAGGAATATTATCTCTACCAGATCATATTTTCTCAATGAAAAGACTTGATAACAATTTACAAAAAGTAACATTGGCTTGACCATCATTAGCTATGGTGAAAAATATTGAGGAATCAAGATGAAAGAAGACCTGGGAGGTAGGAGGGGAGGTGGTCTAGTGTGGCTCAAAGTCTTCTCTTGAGACTCTGTCTAAAGACCTTGTCACCAATGGGAGACCTTGTCAGACTTCTGTGCCCTGTGCCTCTCCTTCTCATGATCTATCTCCATCAGGTTATAAAGGGTTCACCGGTACCTCACTGTCACAGGGGTGACCTTGCCCAGTCCCTGCATGCAGACAGATGTTTATCTAAAGGCAAATGGTTGTTCCTTGTTTTCTGAAGTTCTCTGGGGAGGTGCTGCAACCTTCCAGAAAATGTCATTCTTATGTGTCTTGTCATCCTGTCAGTTAAAACATGCTTTTGGGGGTATGGGTGTAGCTTAGTGATAGAGCCAGTGAGACCCTGGATTCCTTTTTCAGTGAGGTAACAAATAAAAACAAAACAAAAATACACTTATTTATATCCAAGCAGATTCTCTTGCTTTAATATACTACCTATTCAATGAACACATCACTATTTAGCCAAAGCCTATTACATGGTAATACCTTGTAGAAAATCTTCAGGGAAGCATAAGAATGAAAAGTTCAGCCATGATCTTCAGGGAACCTGCAGTTTACTGAACAGAGTGGATTTTGCATTTGCCCAGCACTTCACACCTACAATAGATGCTCACAACATCTGTGTCAGTTGGTGCTCAAAACAGCCCTGTGAGATATGCTGGAAGGTGTTTGGGGTGACTTTCCCAAGAGAATCCTGGATCCTGATATACACATCCTGTGTTGTCAGGATTTAAAGGAAAATAAGAAAGGAAAAACAAAAAAAGGAAAAACAAAAAAAGGAAAAAAACACATTATTTTCAGTCTGTTGGTTTAAAAAACTAATCAATGAAGAAAATATGAAATAGGAGGTGAATATCTCCTATATAGGCTCTACCCTGTGGAGGTAAGATGTTACCAAAGGTATAATAATATTTGTAGCTTGGGGGATAATTATACACACACATATAATTCATATATATATATATATATATATATTTTTTTTTTTGTGTGTGTAATAGATGTTCTTTTAAAAAGTCAACATTGAGGGCATACTATTTAGCATAAGCACATTCCGTCCATGCCAAAGTCTATTTGACTATCTTTCCAGGTCAGTATGTATGTCTCTCCCTCTTTTTTTTTTTTTTTTTGAATCAGGATGATATACACGACAGCAGAATGCATTACAATTCTTATTACACATATAGAGCACAATTTTCATATCTTTGTATATAGAGTATGTTCATGCCAATTCATGCCTTTATACATGTACTTTGTTTTTTTTTGCATTACAATTCTTATTACACATATATACCACAATTTTTCACATCTCTGCTTATATATAAAGTATGTTGATACCCAATTCGAGTCTTCATACATGTACTTTGGATAATGATGTCCATCACATTCCACCATCCTTGCTAATCCCCTGCCCCTCCCTTTCCTTCTCATCCCTCTTCCCTATCTAGAATTCATCTTAAGAATTCCATTCTACTCCATAAGAGGGTCAGCTTTTCTTAAAGCCTCATTTCCTCCCTTCCAAGCTCTGCCCCAGAGATTTGAGGGTGATTCTCAAGGCCACAGGACTTTATAAGATACATGCATGACTACACACATGTCCACATATTCAAATTTACGTATACACATACCTGAATACATGCACAATAATGGCCCTGCAGGGGTGGCCCTGGTGGCTGGGGTCACCACCGTTCTCTGCTACTTCAAGAACTTACCATCTCTTACTCAAGAACCAGTATGTCTCATGGAGTCAATCTCCCTCACTTCCCTTCTTTCTTTCCTATTGGTATGTTCCAGCTTCTCCTCCCCAAGACAAATTTTTCCATTTGTTTTCGTCATAGCAGCCTTTCCAAAATAAGGGCCCGAGAGAGGAAGGTCTGCTTCTAAGACATCCTGGGCAAGGGAGCCAAGAACTCAAGTGAAGTGGGAGATTGGGCCCCCAAATGGGTTCAAAACCATAAAGTGTTAAGGTGCTCCTCCACGATCCTCCACAGTGAATGATTTTCACTCCCGCCTTTCCTGCCATTGAATCCCCAAGCTTCCAGTGATTTCTAGGGACCTCATGTGTGAATTTATATTGACACTGACAGTTGATGAGAAGGGCAGGCATCTGAGTGCTAAGTACTTAACTTGAAAATAAGCTTTAATTTTCCAAATGCATAACATTAAATTTTTGCTACCTATATAGTTAAGAGCATAAAGATTTTTATAAGAATGCCAAATTTCGAGAAAGTGTAATTAAACATGCATAGCTGAGTGCTTGTTTATTTAGGAGTTTAGGGTTTAAAACAGCTGGAGTGAGTATGAGCATTTTTTTTTTTTTTGAGACAGAGCCTCCCTAAATTGCTGAGACTGGCTTTGAACTTGCGATCCACCTGCCTCAGCCTCCCGAGCTGCTAGGATGACAGATGTGCACCACTGTACCTTGGCTGAGATTAAGAATTCTAAAGAACCTTGCAAGAGAGATCTGATAGAGGATGACTGGGGGGAAAATACCAATGGAGAAAGAAGCCTTGAAAGGCTTGCAGGATTTATCAGCAGCAGATGCAGGTGACAGATATCACCCAGGAGTACATAAAGTCAGCCAATGCCAGTGATACAGCCAAGAGCTCTGCAAATGCTTTTCACAATGAACATGACTCTGCAAGACGTTAGGGGCTGGAGCTGGATGTATGTGCCTGACATCCCTTCATGCTGTCATTTGTGACATGCTTGGCCCACTGCACAATGAGGAGAACTGATTGCAGAGAGGGCACACAAAATACAACTGCAGCACACAAGATTTTCTAGAGCAGTGACACTATTCTGGATCCATGGTGTTATGTATTAGTCAAACACCAAGAAATGTACAAAATGAGAGTAGAGTCCTAATTTGAACTGTAGAGGTGCTCTAATAACAATATGTCAATAGTGTTCTTCAGTTATAACAAATGCTCCACGCTAGTGTACGATGTTAATAACAGGAGAAATTGTGTATGAGGTGGGGAGAGGGGAGAATCTCTAAGGTTCCTCCAGGGGCTTTTGTCTGGATGTGGAGTGCTCGCTGGTCTTGCAGCCCCTCCAGTTGTTTGCTTTCTCACCTGTTTTGCTTGATCATCAAATGTGGCTGGTGACTGGAAGAGTTTAAATTTCCTAAGAGACTTGTTTCTCTCCCATGTCTTGCTTAAAATGTCTGTCCCAGGTGAGGGATAAATGGAAGGAAGGCAGGTTTCTTTAATCTAAAATTTAATATAATTATTATATTACATACTTTTTAAAGTCACTATAATATCAGTCTCAACCCAACAAATTTCCTCAAGTGTAAATCTAAAAACACAGATAGACTCCCACGGGACATTTCAGAATGAAATGCGAGTGAGTTCTGTAACTTTGCAGAATCCGTGGTATTGCTAAAGCTTCTGGTTCCATAACCAGAAGCTTGTTTTGCCTGGACAAGAAGAGGATTCTCAGATGCCTTCTACTGGGGACACTAGCAAGATCACAGAAGAGCTTGAGAGTGAAGGGTGAAGGATCACTTGCAACTGATCAGTAGTGGCAGCCTCAATTCCTTTCCTCCCCTCTCAGCTCCTCCTCTTCTCCCCTCTCCTGCTCACAGCCTCCTCCTTACTGAAATCCCTCTCCAGCCTCTGCAGCTTATGGGAGATGAAACAATGTGTATCCCCAGGCAGGGGAGACCCAGCCACATGAAAGTCTTCACAAAAGATTCTCTTTGGGTGATAAGAACAGGGTTATGTTTGTTCCACTCAGTGAAAAGCCAAGATGTAGGTGAGACTTAGTGGAGTCTCAATCTAAGGAGGCCGGTACAATTTTATTATCTCCATTTTGCGTCACGTCTCACATTTACAAAGAACTTTCTAGCTGCATGCTCTTTGTAAAACATCCTCAGATGCAGTCTCTTCTTGGTTTTTCTCCAGAACCCACAGCATATTAAGGATCCTCATCTTTCCTATGAAGATACTGAGGAGCAATTTGTGACTTGACCAAGGTCACACACCTAGTGTGATCCTTGTCTTCTTTCTCTGTATTCAAGCTCTATCAAGGACACCTGGTCTGTGAATGTCCCTGTTTCAAGATTGTATCTTCAGTGCTGAAGCCACCAGGCTGGGCACCTGGTGTGCAGAGGGCCATGATAGGGGGGAGGCAGGGGATTCCCAGCCCTGGGAACAGTGCTCCTCAGGTAAGCTCTGAATGTGTCTTCCTTAGGTGGAGGAAGAAGGAGCAGTGGTTGGAGCCCTGAGTTACTGTACCTGCAGTCTCTGGGGACTGCTCCTACCCCTCTTCTCCCATTGTGTTCTTTTGTCTGAGAGATCAGTCATGCTTCCAAAGCTGAGATTCTGCCCAAGGAAGGAACAATAGAAACTGGACTAAGAGGAACCTTGTGTGCACGCACGTGTGTGTGTGTGTGTGTGTGTGTGTGTGTGTCCCCACACAGGCTGCCCAATCTGATTGGCGCTCCAAGGCTGCCCAACAGGACCCAGCCCACCCTCTCAGGATGCCTGGGGCTTGTCATGCAGCCCACATCGGGGAACAGATATCCTGGTTCCCACTCACCTCCCTGGAGCCCATGACCTGGGCTAGCCTATGGTGTTTGGGATGCTGCACATCCAGACTCATGTTATCTCAGGATCCTGGGACTCCTTGGCTCCCCTGTCCTGCCTCCTCCCCTCTCTGTGGACACTTAGCCACCACACACTTCTCAGAGGGCTATTTCTAGCTGAGGGGCCGGTAATTCAGCCCCAGCCTGTCAGCTCAGGCTGTGTGCTGCAGCTGGGATGGGTGGCCTGACACGTTGTGGGTTCAGCAGAGTGCAGGATGTTGGGGCTTCCGGGGGCAGGCACCCCCCCCCCCCACCGCCTGCTGGAGGTCAGGGTTGCTGAGATGTGGGGGTGGGGAACAGACAGGATGCTCCTGCTGCGTGGGAAAAGCTGGTGGCCACCAGGAGACAGAGCTTAGCCTCCTGGCACCCAGCGGTGCTCTGTGCTCTGGGGAGCACCTTTTTTCTCTTTAGCAGGCTGAGAGTTAACATAGCCTTGTGGGCTCTGGGTCAAGCTGTGCCTCACAGCACACAGGCCATCTTTGTCAAGTTACATCACCTCTCTGAGCCTCAGTTTCCTTATCTGAAAAATGGAGATAATAAAATTGTACCAGCCTCCTTAGATTGTGGGGAGAGTTTAATAATCTGCCATAGAATACTTAATCTCATGTGAAGAGGTCACATAGAGCTGCTTGGTATAGAGTAGATTTTATTACTGTTGTTGCTGTTGTCTCTTTTCTTCACCCTCCTATCATGAATTCCTTGCAGGTGACTTTCAAGGTTATTGCTATTCCAGAGATGCCTGATCCATTTTAGGTGCCTAGAAAGTATTCAGTAAATGAAAGAATGAATTCTTCCCTTAGTCTGATCTGATGGAAAGAACACTGAACTCAGCAATAAAACAAAAATATCATAGATAAAAGTGAAATTATGTAATTTGCATATGGAAAATGGATGGAACTTGAGACCATTATATTAAATGAAATAAACCAAACTCAGAAGGTCAAGGGTCATATGTTTTCTCTCACATGTGGAAGCTAGAGAGGAAAATGGAAAAGAAAGGTGGGGGGGCGGGGATCTCATGAAAACCAGAGGGAGATCAATAGAATAGAGGAAAGGGACGGTGGGGGTGGGGGTGAAGGAGGTGTTGGAGGGGGGACATGCCCGGGGAGTGATGTTGGCCAAATCATACTGCTGTATTGTGTGCATGTACAAAGATGTAACAACAAATCCACAATTATGTACAATTTTGATGCTCCAATAAATAATGTAGAAAACAAAAGCAAAGCCCTGGGTTCAAATCCCAATGGTGCCACGTGGCTGGTGTTGTGGAATGGCCAAGTAAACTTGAACTCGTGTTCTCAGTGTTCTGCACTGGCCTGTTTGTCAAGTAAGGACAGTCCCTTCTGCCCAGTCTTCTTTGAAGGCTCATGAGGACAAATGAGCTTAGTGTGACACTGCTATGGAAACAGGAGCTGTACAGTTCAAGATGAATTTTTTTCTTTTCTGTTTTTGGGTACTGGGGATAGAACCCAGCATCTTACACATGCTAGGTGAGCCCTCGACACTGAGCTACATCCCCAGGCTTTTTTTTGTTTTTTTTCAGTTTTGATACAGAGTCTTGCTAAGTTGCCCAGGCTGGCCTCAAATGTGTAATCCTCCTGCCCCCGCCTCTCAAGGAGCTGGGGTAACAGGTATGCCAGCATGCCCAGTGACAGATTATTCTTTACGTCCAATTCTTTCACATTTCACATTTCCCACTCCAGGAAACATGTCTGTTCTGTTCAACCTCTGTTCACATTATTGTGTTCAGGGCTCCATGCAGCTTCCTGAACAGAGTGTTGGTAGCACACATGTTTTCTTTAGATGTATCCCTATATTTTTGAGGAATTCATCCATTCACCATCACCTGGCACCATGTGAGAACCTTTCACTCCCTTGCTGTCTTTCAAAGACACTCTTGAACTTCATCACTCTGTAAGGAGACAAGACTGGTACGTTCACCTTCACTTATGCACAAGAGCAGGGAGACCTGGAACAGGTTACTGGCTGACTGGAGGTGTCATAGCCAATGAACTGGGTCCAGTGCTCTGCTTTTCTGTGCATTCCAGCTGGGGAATCCTGAGGGATGTGGAATAGACCAGTGTTCTTCTGATGGGTCATATGGTGTGGGGGCTCTGGCTCCATGTCTGATGTGTTAATTCTCTTTGCCCATACTCATCTACTTGCCCTGTGCTGGTCAGGTTTCCATCACTGTAACAAATACTTGAGGTAATCAATGCATAAAGAGGAAGGTTTACTTTGTCTCACAGTTTTGAAGGTTCTAGCCCATGGTTGGCTGGCCCCATTACTTTTGGGCCTCTGGTGAGGCAGCACATCATGGTGACAAGGTATGGTAAAATTGTTTACCTCTCAGCCAGGATGCAGAACAGAGGGAAAGAGGAAGGGCTGGGGTCCCAATAACCCCTTGAGAGACATACTCCCAATGACTAGAAGACCTCTCACCAGGCCCTGTTTTAAAGTTCTTCTATCTCCTGATAGCACCCCAGGCTGTGGACCAAACCTATAACCATGGGCTTTTAGGGAACACTTATCTGAACCATAGAACTGGCTGTCATCTTGGATGAGACACTTGGTCTCTCAGACCTTAGAAAACATGTCTATAAAATGAAGATAGAATATCTCTTAGGCAAAGTATCTGGCTCATAATACCTACTCAATATTTCCTGTCATTCCTTGTATTTTCTTAAAGCATCCAACAGTCTCTAAAAAAACATGTGAGCATATTCATATCATAGTTCCATTCCCACCCCATAAAGGTCTTTCAGGGTGAGGCAAAGTGAATGTTTATCCAATGAATACACATTGAATGCCTGACATATATGACGCTGTAATACATCCAGGGGTCCATGGGTGAAAAGACATTTTTCTTGCCTTCGAGGAGCTTCAAGTGTGGTGGAGGAAGCACCTACAGAGGAGACAACCACTGTGAGTGATTGTACTCAAAATGGATGGAGTTGGAGAATATCATGATAAGTGAAGTAAGCCAATCCCAAAAAAACAAATGAGGAATGTTTTCTCTGATATGAAGATGCTGATCAATAAGGGGGATGGGGTAGAGCATGGGAGGAATGGAGGAACTTTAGATAGGGCAAAGGGGAGGGAGAGGAAGGAAGGGCGTATGGGAGTAGGAAAGGCAGTGGAATGAGATGGACATCATTACCCTAAGTACATGTACAAAGACACGAATGGTGTGATTCTACTTTATGTACAACCAGAGACATGAAAAAATTGTGCTCTATATGAGTACTATGAATTGAAATGCACCCTGTTGTCATATATAACAAATTGGATTTAAAAAAAAAATACTCTGGGAGCCCAGCAGGAAGAGCTTCTAGACCAGCAAGGAAAGTGAGGCTGGGCTTCACAGAGGGTGGACCACAGAGTAAGAGCCAAGGTGTGATACAGGTGAGAGCATTCAAGAGAGGAGATGACATGTAGAAAGGCACAAAATCATCAAAGAACAAGACATATTTGAAGAACCATAAGAATTTCCATATGGCCAAGGAATAAAATGAGGAGAGCAGCATTGGCAAATCAGGGGAAAGGTGGTCAGAGTTGGATTAGAAGTGGTTTTCTACGGCATGTGAAGGAAATTGAATTATAACCTTCAGCCTATAGGGACACCTGGAAATTTCAAGCATGGAATTAATATGATTATATTTCAGAATGGTCACTCTGGGAATGAAACTGAGAAGGAATAAAGCTGTGCAGGGATATCAGTTACACATTTTCTCAAAAGCTCTAAATGAGAGAAGGTAACAGGCTGTCGACTACAGCATGAACCATTTGACCTAGGAAAAAAATGCAGGGCTATGACAGATTTTCAGAAAGGACTCACAGAAGTGAGTATATATATGGGAAGGGAACACGGGAAGAAATGAAGGATGAGCCCTGGTTACTGAGCTGGTGCCTCTGGGAGCTATGGGTACTATCACTAGCCTAGAAGACATTAGGGAGTAGATCTGGTCAGAAAAATGAGGGGTTTGGTATTGTTAGGCTTGGAGGATATAGGTGATTGTGTGACTTTTAGGAGAGAGACCAGGCCTCCAAGTAGAGAAGTGGAAGTTATTGGCATAAAGGTGATAGTTGAAGCAATCCTAAGGTTGGATCATCCAGGGAGAGCAATGGACTAACAGAGGAAGACCCAGGATATGGAGTACTAGTATTTCAGAAGAGAATGGAGGAAGAGGAACCCCTAAGCAAGATTAAGAAATGTAGAAACCTGATTTCTGACTCTTGGATTAACTCCCTTGGTTACATATAGTGGATTCCTAAAGAAGAGAAGATGTGGAGAAGACGCCCTGTGGAATTGCACCGTCTTTGCCTTGAGCTGGAGCTTACACACTGGTGACCTGGCATGGCCAGTGCTGAGTCCAAAAGGCCCATGATTGACTTGGGATATTGATAGGGCAGCTTCCTCTCAGCCTCTTTCCTCATGCTTCCTCCTGGTCTTGACCCTTGGGGTCTTACCTCCACAGTTGCCAAAGGAGGAGATGAATAAACACTTTAAAATATAAAGGGAAGATCAGGGCTAGAGCAGAGCTGATCTAGCCACCTCCTTCTCCATCCTAAATCTCATATCCAGTAGGCTTCTATCTGGGCAAGGAGAGACGGAAAGGAATAAAAGGGGTTTTAAAATAAAACATTTAATCTATTGATCTTTTGGGGGAAATTTGATACATCTCACTGTATTACAACTGAACCTATTGATCTTACAGCTTCATCAACATTAAGTAATTGACTTCCCGGATGCTGTTGAGTAATCAGCTCTTTCTGCAGAGGTCCACAAGAAGGGACTTTAAGATGTGTGCAGGTCCCTTTCATATATTTGCAAATGCTTCATTCATTCCATTAACACTTTCATCATTCACAAAGTTTATCTTCTTAAGATTAGTAGTGACTAGTTTGGCTTTGCTTTTAGCCTTAAAGGTTTTTTTTTTCTAATTTTTTTTGGGGATGCTATATGGAATATATTTCTGGGTTTCTGGCCTCTTCATTTGTTGTTGACCACTGTCTTAGACACTCCTGTGCAGTTGCTCAAGCTCCAGGTGATGCCTAAAAGGGATTTTGGTGGCTAGGAAGAGGGCATGGTGAGATTTAATCCATAAACTGTTTTCATGTATAGTTTATTTTACCTACTAAAAAGCTCTAGCTGCTGGTATCAGAACCCTAGTGTACACCCCTCAGAGGAACAAACCATTTGTTTTTTACTCCATTCCCCTAAGAGACTCCATTCCTCCACAGATTCCATGTCCCAACAACAGTCTTAGACTCTCTAGAGATCAGAATGGATCCTCAATGATAAGGCGGGGAAGGAAAATGAGAGAGTAGGGGCTAAAGGAAGCAAGATTTCCAGAAAGAGGATCCAATCAACCATGTCAAATATTTTTAGGAGGAGATATGAACTATGGGACCAAAGAATCTGCAAACTTCCATTTATGATTTTGCAAAGAGGTGTTTCAATGGAATAGAATTGGAGACTGAATTGGGTGGAGGATAAGTGAAGACAAACGGAAAAAGGAAAAAATGGGACCAGACACTGTGGGCATTCTTTTTTTTTAATATTCTAATTTTTTTATATATGACAGCAGATTGCATTTCAATTCATATTCCACATAGAGAGCACAATTTTTCATATCTCTGGTTTTACACAAAGTAGAGTCACACCACTCGTGTCTTTATACATGTACTTAAGGTAAGGATGACCATCTCACTCCACCATCTTTCCTACCCCCATGTGGGCGTTCTTTTGAAGTGAGGAAAACAATGATGGAGAAAGACAGAGGGTGATTTTCCAAGTCAAACAATTAACAAATTTAAAAGGAAAATGCTGTGTTTGTTAGATCACAAAAAGAAAATTTTTAGAGAAATATTACTACCAACCCTCAGTTATTTCATTTGTTCTAATCATGGGACTTTGGCTTTGGAAGGACTTATAGGGCCAATGTCTGACTGTCTTCTTTAAGCAGAGAAGTGGAAGCCAGGGACTACATTCTGAATTTTAAAATTATTTCCTCCTTAAACTGTTCACAGACCTTAGAGTCCAATGGGCTTGGTAAGTCAGGGGATTCAATTTAGAAATTTAGAAAATAATTCAAATAATAATTCAATTTAGAAAGGCACGTGCTGTGCAGCAGTAGTATTTGCTCTGTGATACAACTTCAGCATGTATGTTGACCTAACAAATATTGGGTAGAGTTACTTTGTGGCATTTTAGCATTGAAAAGAGAAAAGTGTGGAGGGGAGGGAGGGAGTCGGGGCAGTGGGAAAGCAAGACCTCTGCTCTCAAAGTGGTTAATACATTTCAGGGAAGAAAGACAACTTTATCAGTAACATCACATGTCACAATAAATGCTACTATAGAGGTAGAATACAGACCCATGAGAAAGTGAGGAAATGGATCCCATATAGAGGGGTCAGTGAAGGACCAGGAAGAAATAATAATGGTTAAGCTGACATCTGAAAAATGAACAACTTTTAAAAAATAAAAATAGAGGGATAAAACAAATCATGATTTCTCTGAATATAAAAATTATTTGATTACAGCTTAGTGCACTTCCTTCTGATCTCTTTCTTTCTTAAATAACATTGTTTGTGAATATAGTGCTTACAGATACTTGAAGAAAAAGGTGAAAAGAACAAAGAAAGAAAAAATACAAAAGAAAGATAAACGACTCACTACCTATAAATATCTACCCTTGAATGAACATTATTCTGGTGTATCTATGTATATCTTGATGGATAGAAAAACAGACAAGTTAATAGAAATACTTTTATTTAAATTGGATCATATAACATTTTAAAAACAAAAATGCTTAATTAAATTTCACTAGGATTCAACAGATGAAAAAGGACTGGAAATCCAATGAAGGAATTGGTAAACTTTAGTTAAATGTATTTCAACAAGAGACATTGTTGCAATAAAATCCACATTTAAGGAAAATACGTTATGAAATTATGACAATGTTGACATTAGAACCATTGCATACATATAATTGGTGTATACACACACACACACACACACAAGTAACTATATGTTATGCTATGAAAAAGTATGCTATGAAAAATAAGGTCATTAGCATTTCTCACATGCCCCCCACAATTTCCTAATTTTGCTAATCATACTATTAAACTGAGGTCCAGAGAGAAGGAGGAGCTACTTGAGGCCAAACACAGCTAGTAACTGCAGTGCAGGGATTGAAGCACAGGCCTGTCCGGTTTTGCACAGGACGCTTCCCAGGAATAACTAGATCTGGGTAGTTCTGGTGATGGAGCCCAGGAGAACTGGCCATTTGTGGGTGAGCTAATGATCAGAGTAACTAAGACAATGACCCCTGGACAACCTGATCTTATCTGCCATCTTTCTTTTGAACAGTCCTGTGGAATAAAACCCTGTCTATAATTCTTCATGCTTTGTGTTTTGGTTCACCACATTATTATGGTCCCTAATGTATGTATCAGGAAAGGGCACTTGATTTCGTAAAGGAATTGGTAAACTTTAGTTAAATGTATTTCTCCACTTTTCTCCACAAATTAAATAACTTTCTCTGGAGTCAGAAAAGGTAGGAAATAAGAATTTTCTTAGTACTCCATCAGTCATAGTTCATCTTCTGGCATTTTTAAAAATTGCATTTTGAAAAATATAGCATGATTCCTAAACATAAACCAAATTTCACCTGACACTCAACACTTCCCCCAGAATATGACTATGCTAAAAGAGCTAGCAAGGTTAGGCTTGGTGATAGCTTGCCCATTGTTCCCCAACATGGTACCCTCCTAGGGATCCAGAAGGGCCATGATGGCTCTGTACTCAGCTCCTCAGGACTCCTTACTTTCAAAACAAATCCTCAACCCCAACAAGAATGCTCAGTGACCTTGACCTAGAGACTCCAGAGGGCTCAAGCACTCTGGCTCTTGGTAGTGTCCATCTCCACTGCCTTGGGACTCTGTTAGCAAAAGCCTGGAGTGAAATTGGGAGTGGAAGGGGTTTGGCCCTCCTGGTTGACCTCACTGATATGAGCTGCTCTCCCTGAGCCTCAGGGGCTTTGGGTCCTCCTCCCCTCTCTCTGTGTAACTTGCCTCCCAGGAAAGGCCAGTGGCTTCTCCCTTCCAGTTGCCTCTTCCAATTTTGCTGGGAGATGAGGTGAAGGGCACAGATCTAGTGGAGGGGCGGCTTTGGCTGCCTTTTTGAAGTCTGTGGTGGGGGCTGAGGTGTTTGGCCCTGACTCATCCAAATTTGCTTTCAATTGTAAGGGTTTCTGGACCTTTTTTTTTGTATCCTGAATATTAAGGTAACAGGAAAAGAGTCAACCCAGTATGTACGATATTTTAAGTCAGACTGTTCTAAAACACTTCTTCACATTTGATTAAAAAAAAAAAATCTTCAAATTATCCCAGCATCTCGGGAGCCTGAGGCAGGAGGATTGCAACTTCAAAGCCAGTCTTAGAAACTTAGCGAGGCCCTGTCTCAAAATAAAATATAAAAAGGCCTAGAGTATGTGGCTCCATGGTTAAGCACCCCTGAGTCCAATCCCTGGTGCCCCCCTCCAATTAAAAAAAATTAAAAATCCTCAGCCATTTTTATATCATGTGGAAAGATGAAGCAGATTGTTCTTGGACTTGGCCATGGAGGTGGCAGGTTGGACTGTAGGATGACATTGTTCCCATGGGGACACACACTAGCTGTGAGGCAGAGCCCCAGGAAGAGGACTTCGAATAGTCCCAGCTCTTGAGGTCCCAGTGTGACCATTTCAGGCAGGATATGGAGAAGGGTCAGGGCCCAGTGGGCTCAGGTGGAACCGAAAGTCTGAGCTCTGTAAGCTTAATTTTCACAACAGCTTCTGAGTTCATTTCCTGGCCATGCTTCACTGATGTTTAGGATTTTTCCCACCTCATGTCAGTTTCATCTCAGAATGCTAAAGAGAATCTGAAGCAGGGGAAGGTTTTGTTTTTAACATTTTAATTTTATTTATTTATTTATTTATTTATTTACTTACTTACTTATTTTTGTTTTTGTTTTTGTAGTACAAGGAATTTTACCCAAAGTGCTCTACCACTAAGCTACATCCCCCCACACACACACCTAAATTGCCAAAGCTGGCCTCAAGCTTGATTCTCCTGCCTCAGCCTCCTGAGTTGCTGGGATTACAGGCCTCTACCACCATGGCTGGCAATAGGAACATTTTAAAATAGAACCATAGGCACATCCAATATTTTAGTTACGCACAAGACAGTGTCTCTCTATAGAGATTTTCTGTGTTTTCTGTCAGCAATATTTGAAACAACATCAAGACACATCATCTATACTGTATGAACATACTCGTTGGGACAGTGGTACAGACTATTTGACATTAGCACTGTTGGGGAAGATGTAGAACTTGAGCTGTGGTCCCTGTGGGGTGCAACTCTGTCCCTTTACCCTGCTGTTTCAGTTCAGGAATCTGGGAGCCAGAACAGGAATGGAATATCTGAGGGCTAAGAGGAATAATCCTATTCTCAGATGGAGAAACTGAGGCCCAAAGAGAAGTGTCTTGTCTATAGCCATGTGGTTAAGATATTTAGATTTAATTCAGAGAAGTGCACCCTGACTCTGCATGTCTATATCCAATGGTCAGTTACAAAATGGAGATCATTTGCCTGGTACAGTGGTGCACAACTGCAATCCCAGTGGCTTAGAAGGTTGAGGCAGGAGGATCACAAGTTCAAGGCCAGCCTCAGCAACTTAGTGAGGCCCTAAGGAACTTAGTGAAACCCTGTCTCAAAATTTAAAAATAAATAAATTATTTAAAAGTGCTGGGGATGTTGCTCAGTGGTTAAGCACCCTGGGTTCATTCTCTGATTGGAACTCCCCAACCCCTCCGCAAAGGAGATAATCTATCCCTTCATTCAGATTCCCAACAATTGTCTTGAGAATTTTTTTTTCTGTTTTGCACTAGTTGTTTTTGATGGATGTCATTATCTCTCTTGTGTGATAATATTTTACCATTTCCAAAACACTTTCATATGCATGGTCTCTCTTAATCCTCTCCACATTCCTGCTTGGTGGTGTATCAGGAATGCATTTGGTTGCAATTAGCAGCAAACCACAATGGCTCAAACACAGAGGGAGGTATTTTCTCACATAATGTTGGTGGTGGTTCATCAACTCAATGAAGCCATGTCAGGGCTTACATCACTGATTATTTGACTTCTACCTGATGTTTGAAAGATGGCTGCTCTTGTGCCAGGCATCATATTCCTTTTTTGGGGGTGTGGTGGGAGTGGGGGTGAAGGTACTGAGGACTGAACCCAGGGCACTTGACCACTGAGCCACATCCCCAGCCCTATTCTGTATTTTATTTAGAGACAGCATCTCTCTGAGTTGCTTATCGCCTCACTTTTGCTGAGGCTGGCTTTGAACTTGCGGTCCTCCTGTCTCAGCCCCCCCACCCCCACCCCTGAGATTATAGGTGTGTGCCACTGTACTCGCCTTCATATTTGTTTGTAAGTCAGGAATAAAAGGGAAACAAGGCAGTAATTGCTTTCTAGAGCCCTGAGTAAAATTCTGCTCTTGTCTCCTTGGCCAGAAGTTTACCACGTGACCACCTCTGGCCACAGGGAACCTAAGGGAGTGTTTCTCGTGGAGCTAGAACATCTTGGAGCTTGAGAAACTGACTTTCACCAACAAAGCAACCAACAGTGTCTGCCCCAGGTGGGCCACGGCTGCTGCTCCCCTCTCTGTGCCTGGTAAGCAGCAATGTTGGGCTTTGCCACATTCTCATTTCCCTCCTGTTCACCAATCTTTCCGTTAAATAACCTTCTTTCCTCCCAGAATTACAAAGGCATAGAATGCTTGTTCTAGACCCTTGGAATATTTGGGAGGGAATGGAAGCAAAATCCCAAATAATCTCCTACCTAGAGATAATGGGCAAATGATAACATTTTGGAATAGTTCCTTCCAGAAAGATTTCCCACAGGTATGTTAGTGATGTTTTATTATATGCCTAGTATTTTATCATGGCTCTGTGTGTGTGTGTGTGTGTGTGTGTGTGTGTGTGTGTGTGTGGTCCTGGGGATGGAATCCAGGGCCTTGCACGTACTAGGCCCCTGTGCCATGGTTTTTTACTCAATGCCATATTAGATTTTCCCATGTCATTAAGTTCTTTCAAAGTCAAAATTATATGTTTATTTTCATTATTTTTTGAAGATATATGTTTCTTGTAAAATATTCACACTTAGCACATCTCCCATCTCAAGCCACTATAAACAGCCAGTCAGAAGGGTGACTAATTTTTAATTCGTCAGAATTCATTTAGCCATTCTCACATTATCGGACATTCAGGTTGTTTCCAATTTCTCATTATTGAAGATAACATTTTGATGAGTATCCTCATATGTAGATTCTATTCACATTTCTGATTATTTCCTTTGTGTAGATTCCTAGAAATGGAATTACTGGGTTAAAGGATACAAACATTTTAAAGTGCCTGATGCATATTGCCAAATTGCTTTCTGGAAAGACTGTACCATGTATCATTTGACCTGCATTTTATGAACATGCTCAGCTTACTCCAACTTTACTAGAAATTCTAAATAAGTTTCAGCCCTTTTGCAAGAAAGCAATGTGGCTTTGCAGAAAGTATGGCAGTCAGAAGGGTGACTAATTTTGACCAGTAGTCCAAAGACCTGATTTTACGTTCTGATTTTACCAGAACTTGTGTGTGACCTTGGGCAAAACACCTCATTTCTCAGTTTAGTTATACAAATTATTGTGTACTATAGTGATCACTGTTGGTTTCCTGCTCAGTAATTATTTCACCCTTATTAATTTCATTAGGACCCTGATTTAACCCTCCTTTGAAGCCTTAGAACTCTAGGGGATGCTGGCTGCAGCCTCAAGGGCTGGGTGTTGATTGATCTGAGTGAGGGTTCTGAAACTTTTTGGTCTCCAGACCCGTTTCCAATCTTAAAACTTATTGAGAAACTCAAAGCAACTCAAAGAAACTCAAAAATTTTGTTTATGTGGATAATATCATATTTTCTGCATTTGACTGTAAAACTGAGAACATTTTAAGCTATTTTTTTGTCCTTTTTAGATAATACATGACAGTAGAGTATATTATTATTAACATATATTACACATACATGGAGTATAACTTATTCTAATTAGGACCCCATTCTTGTGGTTGAACATGATGTGGAGTTACACTACTCATGAATTCATGTATGAACATAGGAAAGTTATGTCCAGTTCATTCCACTGTCTTTTCTATTTCCATCCCCTGTCCCTTCCCTTCATTCCCCTTTGTCTAATCCAATGAACTTCTATTCTTCCCTCCCTCACCCTTTATTGTGTGTTAGCATCCACATACCAGAGAGAACATTTGGCCTTTGGTGTTTTGAGATTGGCTTATTTCACTTAGCATGATAGTCTCCAGTTTCATCCATTTGTTGACAAATGCCATAATTTCATCCTTATTTATGGCTGAGTAATATTCCACTGTGTATGTATACCACAATTTCTTTATCCATTCATCTGTTAAAACTATTTAGCAAAGATATAGTAAGCCCAGTGAATACATTTTTTATAAAAATAACTATTTTCCAAAACTAAAAAGAAAAAAAAATCTTAGTAAGTTAGAGTGGCATCATTTTACACTTTTCAAGTCTTTTTTAATATCTGACTTGTTAGATTTTCACATCTGCTTCTTCATTTGGTGTACTGTGTCGTCACCCATCAGGTAGTATCTGTAAAACTCACTCTGAGGAAATGGTGGGGGTGCGGGGAGAGGCAATCATTTTATGAAAACAATGTCAGAGACTCTAGAGGGCCCCAAACCAGACTTTGAAAGCTCTCATGGCCATCTTGCTGCCTTTGCTGGTAATTGCTTTAGGAAGGGACACACAGCCCACCTTTTGCCCTGTGAAGCACTGGGAGAGGCTATTGGGGGCATTGGCAAAATTCTTGCTCCCAAAGAAAAACGTATGAAAGATCTTATTGTGTCCATATGTGACATCAGAAAATGCTATGGCTATCTTCCCACTGGCCTGAGGATGCAGCTGGTAGATCACCAGGGCAAAGTCGGGGGACCAGCAGGTAGGCCGGGCTTTGGCCTCAAACTTGGGCTCCCTCATGGTGCGAGGTCAACCTCGGAGTTGGAGAAGACATTTGAACAGAATGCGGCATGAAGAAGTAGAGTGCCACAGTGCCGTGCCCTAAAATAAGGCATGGGGTGAGTTGAGGGGGCGAGGCGGCCTGCCAGGGGAGTCAAGACCCCTGCTGCTCCAGCTGGAAGCTGCTGGCCCCCTGTTGTGTGGTTGTGAATCCAGCCATTTTCAGCTGATCCCTGGGACTGTTCATACCTACCCAGGCAGAGCATTAGGGGAAATGGTGACTATTCAGGATGCTGGGGTTGTGTGGGATACGCTTTTGTGGCCTGTGTGTCTTATACAAAAGGAATTAGAGAAAAACACAAGCTTATGCCTCACTGAAAGCTAAGGGGGCAGGGATCTTATCTCCAGGAGACATTAGGGCCAAGAAAACCTTAGAGGCCAGGCCTCTCTCAAACACCTTCCTGTAGGCGTCTCTACATGACACTGCACAGGCTGTGACCAGCACTGGCTTAGAGGTGGTGGTTCCCTGCCTGAGAATATGATTTGGATTGCCTCTGGGCAGAGGTCTTAAAATAGTAAGTTAGAGTGGGAGATGGGTAGAGCACAAGACCTCAATCGGGAGACCCATGTTTCACGAGCTATAGAACCGACCAGAAGAAATATGATGGAAGCCTATTAAATTTTAAGGGACTATATTGCCTAAGAAACCCTAATCTTGGCCAAGAAGAGCCATGATTTATTTTTTAAATCCATAATCTTGTGGTTGCTAAAGCTTTTCCACTGGCTCTCTTGAACATGGCCACTAAAAATTCATTTTTCTTCTTACCAAGTATCTTAGCATAGGATGTTGTAACAAATTACCATAGGCTGGATGGCTAACAACACACATTTATTTTGTACAGCTCTGATGACTGGGAAGGCCAAGATCTGGGTGTAGCAGCTTTGGTCCCCGGGAAAGCCAAGACTCCCTGGTTTGCATATGGCTGTTCTTTCACTGTATCCTCAAGTGACAGAGCAGAGAGAGGGAGGGAGGACTTTCATGTCTCTTTACAAGGACACTAGTCCTATTCATGAGAGGTCTACCCTCATGACCTAATTCCTCCAGAAGGCCCCACCTCCCAATACCATCACCAACACACAGGGGTTAAGATCTCAACAAATGAATTGAAGGGGGCACACAAACATTCAGTCCATATCCACAAGGATCTATCTCCAGCAGACTTCTGGGAAAATGCAGATGTCTTCCAGTATAGAGTAACATAATACCAACCACTTTCTACATAATTTTACATTCATCATCACATTTAATCCTCACAATAACCCTGAATTGATAGTGTGATTCCTGTTTTACAGATGAGGAAACTGAAACTTAGATGGTTTAAGAAACTTGCTGGTTATTCCTGAACTCACAACCTGGTTGCTTTTCTCCACCAACAGGTACAGCCAACTTTGGTCACTTTTGTTTGGGCTTGCCCATCTGGGTTGCAGCATACGGTGGGGGTTGGGGATGAAACAGGGCAGAAGTGAGGAACTCTGGTCCCACAGGGACTGGAAATGAATGGGCCCTCCAAGAAGCAAATTAAATCCAGCACGTAGTGACAAAAAGCACTCATTCAGATTTGCTTAAACAAAAATGAAGCATAGCAAGAAGTCCATGGGTGGGACAGTTTTTGGGCAAGATGGCAAGAGGAATGGACCTGGCTGTTAAGAGGGGAGCCCAGTGTTTCAGCCAGTTGTTTTGCTGCTGTGACTAAAAGATCTAACCAGAACAATTTTAGGAGAAAAAGTTTATTTTAGGGCTCATGATTTTAGAGATCTCAATCCATAGAAGGCCGGCTCTATTCCTCAGGGCTCAAGGTGAGGGAAAACATCATGGTGGAAGAGTATGGCAGAGGGAAGCGGCTTAATGGTGATCAGAAAGCAGAGAGAGAGAGAGAGAGAGAGAGAGAGAGAGAGAGAGAGAGAGAGAGATCTATTTGCTGAATACAAATATGTCATTCAAAGCCATGCCCCAATTCCCCCCTCCTCCAGCCATACCCTACCACTTCATTTACCACTCAGTTAATCCCTATGGAGGATTAATTCACTGATTGTGTTAAGCCTCTTACAACCCAATCACTTCTCCTCTGAGCCTTCCTGTATCATTTCATACATGAGCTTTTGGGGGACACCTCACATCCAAACCATAACACTCAGAGTCCTTTCTGGCCCATTTTACATGACATCAAATAGGTTGCTGCTTGTGCTGGCTATACTTGGGAGACGGTGGTACCCACTGGCCTGAGCCCTGTGTCCTTAATGACTGTGGGGCACATGGTGCTGGCTTTGTTTCCGTAGTGTGGCTCACTCCCAGACCCAGGTAAGATTCATCTCCAAGACACCCTCCTGGTTAACCCAGGCTCCTCTGACTTTTTGTGGACTTCATAGCTTCTCAGTGCTTATATATGTAAAATAAATTATAAACTAGCATACAGAAACCCCAATGCAGAAAACAAACACATTCTTTATGAAGTGATTCACCAAAGGTTTCTTTTCAGAACAGAAATACCCTGTGACATCTGACCTGAGGGTGGTTAGTTCTATATCCTGTTTCTCCCAACAGCTCCAAAAGATGGTTTCTCAGAATGGATAATGAAGGGACTGGGAGCTCTGCCAGGCTGACCCTTCATTTTGCAGGTGAGGCTGTGGAGGCTCAGAGAGGGGAGAAAACTTGTCTGAGTTTTCACAGCTAATTGGTGTCCCTGTAAGCAGCAGAAGCCAGGCAAGATGCATCACTCTCTTGGATGTTAGCCATAAATGTCAGGAACCCCCAACATTCCCACTGTGGCAACTCATTCATTAACTGATTGAAATTTCTTTCTCAGTGCAAATCATATTGCTGATTCTATCAACATCTGGCAACACCAAATATTTACCTCCTGTGTACAGTTTGGTAGCTCTTCTACTTAAAAACTTTCTAGAACTTTTGTAAGTTTTGAGAGAGAAACTTAAATTTTAATATTTTGAGATTTGCTAGATAAAGTCCATGTTTACCCAAATTATACTTAATCGTTTTGTAGGCATAGATCATATCATATCCCTGTCTTTTTATTGATATTCATTTCTTTTCTTCTGATTCTCTTTCAAGTGGAAGTAGAGTCTCAAAGAATCAGAATTTGGAAGACAAGAAGGACCACTGGAACTTGATAGAACTCTTCTCTAGTACTGGTGAAGTTACCTTCCTTCTAAATTTAAAAAAGAACAAACTGACATAGCGCCCCTGTAGTATAATTTTATGTTCCAAAATTATTTGGGTATGTTTTAATGGAGACAGCTAATACATAACATGTTAATCTGCAACCCTATTTGGGTTGTCTTTTTGCTAAGACTTGTCCACTGTTAGAAGACAAGGGCACTGTCTCCCTCCATAATATGGACACTGATGGGAGCACACAGAGACATATAGTGAATGTTTACTCAACCAATGGACTAAGGGAGTGGATGTAGCTCATTGAGTGAGGCTCATTCTTTATAGCAAAGAAAGAGCAATGGATAAATAACATGCAACTTCCAGAAAGAGCAACAAGGATACCATTCTGTAAAGAGTAGAAAAGACTAGTTTCCTGCTAGCATCTGCCAAAGTTGGTCAGGAAGGAGGACAGCAATGATGATCATTTCTCAGAAAATGTTTCTGTTCAGGCACGGATGGAATTGGCCTGGGAAACAAAGCCATGCTGAGGAGCAGAGGTCAGGGGTCTTGCTGACCACCCTCCGTTTCCCTTACTTCAGCTTTTCCCCCTCTCCCCACTCCTGCTAGTTAGCAGGGGACCCTGGAGTGTGGTTCAGAGTCCACCAGTCTTTGGAACTCAGGAAGGACTTGAATTGTCAAGATGGGAGGAAAAAGAGGCCACATCCAGAGGCTTTGACGGCTGTACTGCAAAACCTGACTGGTTATAAATTCTTGCTAATGAAGAGAATCAGGAGTAATGGAAAAGTAGAAACTTCAGAAATCACACATACAAAACCTTGAGACCACTTTTTAAAAGCCTTAGAAGATACTCTGAAGCACACATTTGCCAATGTGAAGTTTTCAACAGAATCAATAGGATGGAGGCTATGTATGAGACTGTATTAGTCAGCGTTCTGTCAGTGTGACAAAAATACCCGAGTTAAATTAAAAGGAGGAACAATTTATTTTGACTCATGGTGTCAGAGGTTTATGTGGCAAGGAAGCTGCTCATCTCAGGGTGGCCAGGAAGCAGAGAAAGAGAGGTCACTCTTCAAGGGTTTGCCCCCCGAGTGGCCTATTGCCTCCAATTAGGCTTCACCTACTAAGGTTTCATAGCCCCCAACTGCAGAGAGCAGTGATCTAAATCATGGCCTGTCTGACTTTCATGGCTGCAGTTGTGCTGGGAGCTGCCTGAGGAAAGGTGCAGGTCAAGATGCCCCAGTAGTTATGGTAACACAGATAGAAAAAGAAGAGCTCAAACTATCACTATTTGCCAACAACATGATTCTATACTTAGAGGATCCAAAATATTTCACAAGAAAACTTCTAGAAGTCATTCTGAATGAATTCAGTAAAGTAAAAGGATATAAAACCAACACCCATAAATCAAATGTGTTTATGTACCTCAGTCATAAATCCTCTAAAAGAGAAACTAGGAAAACTACCCCATTTACAATAGCCTCAAACAAATAAAATAAAACAAAATACTTGGGAATAAACAAAAGAGGTGAAAGACCTCTACAATAAAAACTACAGAATGCTAAATAACTAAATTAAAGAAGACCTTAGAAAATGGAAAGATCTCCCTTGTTTTTGGCTAGGCAGAATTAATATTGTCAAAATGACCATACTACCAAAAGCACTATACACATTTAATAAATTTCAATCAAAACCCCCATGACATTCCTCATATAAATAGAAAAACACAATTGTGTAAACCATCTGGAAAAATGAGAGACCAGAATAGCCAAAGCAATCCTTAGAAGAGTGAAGCAGGTGGCATCACAATACCAGAGATTCAACTATCCTACAGAGCAATAAAAGCAAAAATGGCATGGTATTGGCACCAAAATAGACATGTAGACCAGTGATACATAATAGAGGACACAGAGACAAACCCACATAAATACAGTTATCTCATACTAGAGAAAGGCACCAAAAACATAATGGAGAAAAGATAGCCTCTTCAACAAATGGTGCTGGGAAAACTGAAAATCCATACGCAGTAAAATGAAATCAAGTCATTATCTCTCACCATTTACAAAACTCAACTCAAAGTACATCAAGGATCCAGGAATTTGACCAGAGACCCTGTGCCTAATAGAAGAAAATGTAGGCCCAAATTTTCCTCATGTCATATCAGGCCCTGAATTCCTTAACAAGATTCCTATAGCACAAGAAACACAATCAAGAATCAATAAATGGGATGGATTCAAATTAAAAAGCTGCTTCTCAGCAAAAGAAGCAATCAGTAAGAAAAACTTTTCATGTAGGTAACGAATAAATATTATTAGATGATTTTTGTCCAACTTCTTCATTGAGCATTAGGATATGAATCTGTGGATTCAGTTATTGGGGAGTTACGAAATTTTAGAGGTATTGTATTGTCTTGTTTTCTCATGTTGTCTGTGTTGCTATGCTGAGGTCTGTGAATAAAGTTGGATACATTTCTATTCTACTATTATATGTGGATCCTTTTAGTGAACAATTTTCTCTTTGGCATGTGACCTGGCCACACTTATATCTCAGTGTTAAAGCCCCAACTGAACAGGACTAAAATGTTAGGTTCACTCACCAGAATCCTCTAAGAGGAAAGAATAACCAGTAACAGTAACACCATAGAAGCAAAATATATCTCAACTAATAATGACTCCATTAATAAAATTGGAGAAGTGGGAAATAACAATATGCACCTGGCTGAAAAAATAAGATTTAGTGACAGTAAATTTAACAACATGTAGTGAAAGAAATAGAAGAAGAAAAAAGTGGTGGCAGGTAACAGAAGAAAAAATGGAAAGAAAAGAAAAAAATGATAAAGGATGAGACTTCATTAGGATATGAGTCTAAAGAGAAAAAACAAAAGAAACAAAAAGATCCCACAAATTAGAAAAAAAACATGAGGGACAAATACTGAGGGAAACCCATATACAGTAAGTGACCAAAAACTAAGAACAACAACAAGAAAACTTTGAGATTTTCCCTTGCTGATGTAATTAAAAGGAACACACTTCCATCCAGTAATTTTTTTATTGTATCCATTTAAAAAAATAAATGACAGCAGAATGCATTACAATTCTTATTACACATATACAGCACAATTTTTCATATCTCTGGTTATATATAAAGAATGTTGACACCAATTTGTGTTTTTATACATGTACTTTGGATAATGATGTCTATCACATTCCATCATCCTTGCTAACCCCCTGCCCCCTCCTTTTCTCTCCAACTCCTCTGCCCTATCTAGAGTTCCTCTGTTCCTCCCATGCTCCCCCTACCTACCCCACTATGAATCAGCCTCCTTATATCAGAGAAAACATTTGGCATTTGTTTTTTGGGGATAAGCTAACTTCACTTGGCATTATCTCTCCAATGCCATCCATTTACTTGCAAATGCCATGATTTTATTCTCTTTTATTGCTGAGTAAATTTCCATTGTGTATATATGCCACATTTTTTTTATCCATTCATCTAGTGAAGGGCATCTAGGTTGGCTCCACAGTTTAGCTATTGTAAATTGTGCTGCTATAAACATTGATGTGGCTGTTGTCCCTGTAGTATGCTCATTTTTAAGTCCTTTGTGTATAGACTGAAGAGAGGGATAGCTGTGTCAAATGGTGGTTCCATTTCCAGATTTCCAAGGTATCTTCATACTGGCTGCACCAATTTGCAGTCCCACCAGCAATGTATGAGTGTACCTTTCTTCCCACATCCTCACCAACACTTATTGTTGTTTATATGCATAATAGCTGCCATTATAACTGGAGTGAGATGGTATCTTAAATAGTTTTGATTTGCATTTCTCTAATTGCTAGAAATAATGAACATTTTTTCATATATTTGTTGATTGATTGTATATCCTCTTCTGAGAAGTGTCTGTTCAGGTCCTTGGCCTATTTATTGGTTGGGCTTTTTTTTTTTTTTGGTGCTTGTTTATATGCTCTAGGGATTAGTGCTCTATCTGATATGTGAGGGGTAAGAATTTGCTCTTAGTATGTAGGCTCTCTGTTCACCTCACTGATTGTTTCTTTTTCTGAGAAGAAACATTTTAGATTGAATCCATCCCATTTATTGATTTTTAATTCTTGCATTATAAGAGTTTTATTAAGGAAGTTGGGGTCTAATCCCACATGATGAAGATTAGGGCCTACTTTTTCTTCTATTACATGCTGAGTCTCTGGTAAACTGAGACTCTGGAAAGTCTCTGGTAAATTAAATCTCTAGGTCCTTGATCCACTTTGAGTTGAGTTTTGTGCATGGTGAGGAATAGAGATTTAATTTCATTTTGTTGCATTTGTCCATCCAGGGATTCTAGTTTTAGAATTTAGTAGCTTTGGGGGGTTTCATGGAAGGAACTAGATTTACCTGTTTCTTCCCAGTTGCAGCCCAAACAGGCCAAGCCTGGGAATGGTGTATATGCTCAGCTCCTCTCCTTCTTGGCCCCAAGAGTGTCCTGAGGGAAAGTTGGAAGCTGCATAGGTATAGTCATGCTCAGTATTTGTTTTTGTACCCAGAGATGTGGTCTGTTTCTAACAAGAGCTACCTGATAAACCCTCTACCTTGTGGACTCTGCAGGCCAGGCCATAGTACAGACCTCACTTCTGGAGTCCTTCAGTCAGTGAATTTAGGTTTTTTTTTTGTGTGTGTGCAAGAATCCAGGTTCCATGGGGCTTCTTTCTAGTGTCTCTGAACATGGCAGAAGCAGTCTGCCTGCAGAACTTGGGCTTGGTTGGGGGAGATATTGGCAATAAGCTTTCCATCAGACCCTGCCCCTTTGCTCCAGGATACTTCTTCCTTTGGAGAACACACAGCTGGTCTCTCACACTGTCATAAGTCTCAGAGTATCCATTTGAAATGGGCAGTTCTGTCCACTGCATTTGACTCTAAACACAGTTCAACAGCCAGACCAAACCTCACATTCCTAGGGCACAATCCTGCCAGTCTCATTCTTGAGCCCAGTCTATGAGGTGGGCAACACAATGACTGTGAAGGGATGTGGCTGCTGTGTCTTGGAGCTAATTTTTTATTGTTTTGCAGGGGTGTCTGGTCTCTCACACAGACATTCCTACAATGGAATCTTTTGAAATGGACTCCCCCTCAGGGCTCTAATGGACTATGCAGGGAATTGCTTGGAACCTTCTTGGTGGAAGTGTAGACAACTTTTCCAAATGCCTCTGAGCATGGTACTGTGTTCAGGAAGGAGAATATTGCTCACATGTGTGGAGCTGCATGTAGTAAATTTTCTACCAGATCCTACCCTGGAACTCATTGTCACATACCTCCAAATACCACATAAATTAAAAAAAAAAAAAGTGTCCTTGGCTTCTATCTCTGAGGTAGACCACAAGAACATCCCTCCAGCTTCTCAGAGCTCTCACAAGATCTGTGTCTGGCCTTCTTTCCTAGACTCAGCTTGACTCTTGTTGGTGGGAGTCTTCTGACATAGTGAATTCATTTCACAGTTGGGTCTTGGAGATATAAAATAAAAAAGTTTGAAGCTTTTGATCTACCATGAAGAAAGCCTAAAAAAGACCCCAGTTGGAGGTAGCTCCTGGGGAGGCACTGAATATGCAGGTATATTTCATCCTCCCTTGACATCTCAGGTATAAACCAAGGCTCTCTTCTACTGAAATTATTTGTTAACTTTAGAAGGGTCTGCTTTTCTGTGGATCTCTGTGATTCTGCCCTTCATGCTGTCAGAGGGAAGTTTCCCATCTTCCTCCCAATCAATTTCCCCTAGTCCAACTGCAATCTATTTCTTTTATGAAGACTGTTATTAGTCTAAAAGCCAATCTCTGGATTTTAGGTAGCCACTGGTTCTCCATACTCCATAATCAACTCTAGTGTTTTCCCATAGCCTCTTTATGTCTTTGTTCAGCCTCATACCAATTGATCTGATTCAAACTCAGGAGAGTTAGTAAGCCTTGTGTGCTTCTTGCTAAAGTCTTTTCTTTCTTGGTATCCTTTGTTTAGTTCTTAGGTGGAAATGTTGTATACTCTGCTTCATGTATGTGTGCTGTAATGTAAAAGTCAAATATAGAAACAGTATCTTACGACTTTGTCATGTTATTAAAATAGATTTTCTGTGAATTGTCAAAAGGTAGTTGCACATTTTTAAACCCTCAAAGACCTAAATGAAGCATCTGCAATAGTCCATCTGATCATGACATAAGTCAAACACTTATCACACAAGTATCTTAACATTAAAACAGTCTGTCAACAGGAAATTTTGAATCTTTAATGCTGTAGAAAGCAATTTTGATTATAAAAATTTGTTTACATTTTTTTTTCAAATGTCCTATTTTTGGTGGGTGTGAAAAATATTGTTAAGTACACTGAGGTTATTTCCTTGTGCACATATGTACATCCATGGGTATGATATCAGTGGATATGCTTATTCCTTCCATCCTGGTTTTAGGGTGTGGGTAGCCACATGAAGATATTAGTTTGGCTTTATGTGAAGAATACAGGTGAGGCTCTCTTTAGAAGACCTTCAGTTTTCAAAACGAACTTAGTTGTCTAATTTTTAAGACTCACTGATTTCAAAATAGGAAATTTGGGAGCCTTATTAGAGAAGGGCTAGGAAATCTTTATGCAACTCATTATTGATATCAATTTTAGCAGAATAACTTTGAAAGTGTTCCAAAGCAGACTGTTGGTCATTTATTACCTTGTGATGCATTCCAAAGAGCAAAACAGTACATGGACATGTGAATGTAAGAACCATATATCATAAAAAATTGATTGGATAGAATTTTTGTCTAAAACATGTGCACTAGTATATTTAAACAGTGGAAAAATTACAACTACTAGAATATAAAACTAATGCACCAATAAAATTATGAAAAGAAGAAATTAAGTAGCTAGAGCACTTCAAGTATACATTTATTATAGAACATCAAATTTATAAATAATTGTCAAATATACAGTATCTTAATAAAATAGTTTATCAAATTTAAATTGTTTAAAAAACTTTATTTAAATAAGAAACAAACTATAAATGAAGATGTCATCAATCATGAAAAATTAAGACTTAATTAAGAAAATGTTTTTTAAAAGGAAAAAAATCAGACCATTTGGCGCACTCCTCTATTCCTACAAAACTCATCAAGGCTGAGGCAGGAGGATAGCAAATTTGACACCAGCCTCAATGTTTTAGTGAGATCCTTTCACCAAAGGAAAACTAAAAAAGATTATGTTGCTCAGTGTACAGCATACATTGGTGCAATATGGAGTACAAAGAAAAATGAAAGAAAACAGCTAGCAGAAGTGAAGAAAGGAAGGGGGGAGGGAGGAAGGGGAAAGAAGAAGGGGAAAAGGAAGGAGAAGATACTGTTGAGGCCATATTCCAGGATGTGTGTAATCTTAGCAAGTCAGGAGGCTGAGACAATAGGATCACAAGTTGAAGGTCATACTGGGATTGCAGCTCAGTTCTAAAGTGTCCCCAGGTTCAATTGTCAATAGTAAGTAGGTAAGTAAATAATAATGAAAACAAAAAAGATTGATAAGCTTTACATGATAAATTCCAGCCTACTTTAAACTCGGTTTTAACCAAGGTATGACCCTCTGCCTTCCCATTGGGACCTCACCCCAGTGCCTTTGCCCCTCAGATTGGAAGGTGGCTGCAAAGGGAGAAGGGACCTCTTCTTGGGAGGGGCTATCCCCTGAGGTAGAGGGACAGCTAGGCTCTAAAGCCTCTTTCTTTCTTTACCCATGGTGTGCAGTCCTGGCCTTGAGCAGGACTGCAACATGAATGGAGGCTCTAGCTGCAATTCTGGCCTGCCTAGGCTGATAGAGTCCTGGGGCCCAGAAAGAGTGCATGGCAGAAGCAGAACCCTAAGAAAGAGAGGCACCAACAGCACTCTCAGAGACTAAGGGGCTCTTGGGCCTAGTGTCCCCTGGACAGCAAGGCAAGACTGTAGAGTGCAATAGATCAGCCTCGGTGCTGCTGAGCGCAGGCAGCGCTGGTCTGGCCTTGCAGGAGCTCAGAAAGGTCTTTGCACTGAGCTCAGTACTTTTTTAAAATTTGATTTGTTTTATTATTTTGTTTTTTGGTACTGGGGGTTGAACCCAGGGTGCTTAAGCACTGAGCCACATCCCCAGCCCCTTTTAAAATATTTTGTTCGAGACAGGGTCTCCCTGAGTTGCTAAGTAGTTTGGCAACTTGCTGAGACTGGCTTTGAACTCGACATCCTCCTGCCTCGGCCTACAGAGCCACTGGTGCTCCAGCTCGCCAGTTACTGATTTTTGATCTGGCACCAGGAGGCTTAAGTTTCATACAGTTCCACCTGTGCCGAGCGGCAAGCTGTGCTTGGGGAACTCCTGGCCAGCTCTCCTTCTACAGTTATCTGCTGGGACCCTGAGGTGCGCCAGGCTGTACCTCCTCTTCCAGCATCGCTGACTCTGGGACTCCACCTATACCTTCTAAGTGGGCAAAAGAGCCCGCGCTGACTGGAGCTCACGCGGTGGGTCTTGCAGGAGGGAAGTCAGTGCCGATGGTTAGACAGATCCCGTGGCACTCCTGTGCACGTGCATGCACATGCACGTGTGAGCAACAACTGTTTTTGCGGGAGTTGGTGCCCTGAGAGAAGCCGCGCCTGGACCTCAGCAGCGAAGAGGCTGAGAAGCAGCAGAGTGCAGGAGTAAGCCTCCTGACAAGTTGGGGGCATCCCTGAGCAGGTTTAGGGCCTGTGCCAGGTCTACCCCTCTGTGCCTGGGTCCTGCCTTACGGGGGACTTGCCTCTTCCAACAGTTCTTCACACAGTAGGTGGCCTCTGACCTCCAACCTCGCCCCTGGAGAAGGATGAACACATTTTTGAAGACCCTGGGCGCCATCCAAGTGCGAGATAAGGTCCTGGGCTACAATCCCACAGGCCGCCTACACAAAGCTGCCAGGGATGGCAACTTGGCGGAAGTGAGGCATCTCCTTGTTCAAGGGAGCTGTCTTGTCAATGACATAGATAAGAAAAACATGTAATAGAGTCCAAGAGGCCGGCAGCCCCTGGTGCAAGGGACCTCATGGGGGAGGCAGAGCCCATGGAGAAGAAGCCAGCATCATCCAGGCCATTCCCTGGAGGATAGGGCAGAAAGGTGGCCTTGTTTTACCTGGATGCTTGGCTTTAACAACCTCAGGGACTCTTTAGCACCTAGTACCTATAGACCTTGGGGCAGTCTGATGCCCAGGCCCTCTTGTTAAACAGCTACACAAAAACAAAATTTAGCTGGTTTCCCTGGTGCGGACATATCCCCTCAGGAGGCTGGCCAGCCAGCACTGCAGAGCTGCTCACCAAGGGGACAGAGCACAGTGGGCGCCAGGACCCCATTAAGGGGCCTGAGAAGTGGTGGGAGGGGTCTGGATCATGCTTCCTGACACATTGGGGGCATCCCAAAGCTGGGCAGTGTCTGGGCTAGGAGCTTTGCTGGGTCCACCCCTCTGTCCCTGGGTCCTGCCCTAGGGGGGACTTGCATTCTGTTCTAGCCGCCTAGGAGAAAGAGCCAGGGAAGACATGGAAGGGTCAGCGAGAAGGATCATCTGCCTGAGGCTGGAGGGAGCTGACCTGTGTCTTCACCCAGCCTGGGCCTATGCCACCTTAGCCCTAGCTCTAGCCCTAACCCTAATCCTAACCCTAACCCTAATATTGTGTCTCACTAAGAAGAATCAATAAAAAATAGAAAAAAATAAAAAATATATTATAGTCCAAGTGGGAAAGTTCATTATATAAAAAAAAAATCACTCATAATATAATTA
>NW_026692422.1:0-17721 GCF_021218885.2 Marmota monax
GTTAGAGTTAGGGTTAGGGTTAGCATTAGTGTTAGTGTTAGGGTTAGGGTTAGTGTCAGGGTTATGTTTAGTGTTAGGTTAGGTTTTTTGGTAGGATTAGAGTTAGGGTTAGGGTTAGTGTTAGTGTTTGCATTAGAAATGCTGTTAGGGTTAGTTTTAGGTTTAGGGTTAGTGTTAGGGTTCAGGTTAGGGTTTGTGTTAGGGGTAGTGTTAGGGTAATTGTGAGGTTTAAAATTACAGTTAGGTTTAGGGTTAGTGTTATATTTAGGAATAGAATTAAGGATGGGGTTAGTTTTTTGTTTAATGTATGGTTTAGGTTTTGAGTTAGAGTTAGGTTTAGCGTTAGGCTTAGGGTTAGTGTTAGTTTTAGTTTTAGTGTTACAGTTAGGGTTAGTGTTAGTGTCAGGGTTAAAATTAGCAATAGGTTTAGTGTTAGGTTTAGTATTAGTGTTAGGTTTAGGGTTATGGTCAGGGTTAATTTTAGGGTTAGTGTTAGGGTTACCGTAATGGGGAGAGTTAGTGTTAGGGTTAAGGATATAATTTGAGTTAGGGTTAGGGTTAGTGTTAGTGTTAGGATTAGGCTTAGGGTTAGGGTTAGGGTTAGGTTAAGTTTAGGGTTAGGGTAAGGGTTTGTGTTAGGATTAAATTTAGGGTAAAGTTAAGTTTTAGGTTTAGGGTTAGGATTAGGGTTAGGGTTAGGGTTAAATTAGGATTAGGGTTAGGGTTCGTGTTAGGGTTAGGGTTATTGTTAGTGTTAGTGTTAGGATTATGATTCATCTTGGGGTTAGACTTAGTGGTTTAGTTAGTGTTAGATTTAGGAATAGGGTAAGTGTAAGTATTAGATTGAGAGTTAGTCATATATTTAAGGTTAGTGTTAGAATTAAATTTAGGGTTGGGATTGGTGTTTATGTTAGGGTTATGTTTAGTGTTAGTGTTAGGATTAGGGATAGATTTATGGTTAGAATGAGTGTTAGGGTTAGTTTTAGGGATATGGTTAGTGTAAGGGTTAGGCTTAGGGTTATGGTTAGGTTTAGAATTAGGGATAGGATTAGTGTTTGTGTTAGGGTAAAGGTTTGTGTTAGTGTTAGAGTTAGTGTTAGGTTTAGGCTTAAGGTTAGGGTTAGGTTTAAGGTTAGAGTTAGATTTAGGATAGTGTTAGGGTTAGGGTTAGTATTAGGTATAGGTTTAGTTGTAGGGTTACGTTAGTGTTAGAATTAGGGTTAGGATTTGTGTTAGGGTGAGTGTTATGGTTAGGTTTAGTGTTAGGGTAAGGGTCAGGGCTGGTTTAGTGTTAGAGTTAGTGTTAGATTTAGGGTAACAGTTAGGGTTAGGGTTAGGTATAGTTCTAGGATTAGGGTTAATTTTTAGTTTTTAGCTTAGGGTTAGATTTAGTGATTAGGGTTAGGGTTTGTGTTAGTGTTAGATTTAGAGTAGGAATAGGATTAGAGTTAGTGTTAGAAATATGAATAGGGTTAGAGTTAAGTTTAGTTTCAGTCTTATGTTTAGGGTTAGGGTTAGATTAGGGTTAGGGTTAGGTTAGGGTTAGTGTTAAAATTAGGTTTAGATTAGTGTTAGTGTTATTGTTAGTGTTATGTTTGGGATTAGGTTTAGGTTTTGTGTTAGTGTTAGGGATAGGGTTAGGGTTTGTGGTAGGGTTAGGGATAGGATTAGGGTTAGGGTTACTGTTATGGTTATTATTATGTTTAGAGTTAGGTATAGGTTTAGGGTTTCATTAGTTTCAGGGTTAGGGTTAGGTTTGGTGTCAGATTTAGAGTTAGGTTTATGGTTAGGGTTAGGTTTAGGGTTAGGGTTAGAGTAACAGTTAGTATTAGTGTTAGGGTCAGGGTTAGGGTTAGTGTAAGAGCTAGGTATATGGTTTGGATTAGGGTTAGTGTTAGGGTTAGGATTAGAGTTTTTGTTAGGGTTAGGGTTAGGTTATGTTTAGATCTAGGGTAATGGTTAGATTAGGGTTAGGGTTAGTGTAGGGATAAGGTTCATTTTAGGGTTACGGTTAGGGTTTGAGTTAGGATTAGTGTTAGAGTAAGGGTTAGGTTTACTCTTAGTTTTAGGGTTAAGGTTATAGTAAGTGTTAGGTTTAAGATTTTTGTAGGGTTATTTTAAGTGTTAGGGTTACGGTTAGGTTTATAGTGAGGGTAAGGATTAGGGTTAGGTTTAGAGGTACAGTTGGTATTAGTGTTAGTGTTATGCCTAGGGTTAGGGTGAGGGAAAGGTTTTGAGTTAGGGTTAGGATTATTGTTAGTGTTATGGTTAGGGTTAGGGTCATGTTTAGAGTTAGTGTTAGGTTTAGAATAAGGGTTAGGCTTAGGTTTTTGACATGGATTAGGGTTAGGTTAGGATAGTATTAGGTTAAGGGTTATTTTTAGGGTTAGTTTTATGGATAGGTTAGGCTTAGGATTAGGGTTAGGGTTGGGTTTAGAGTTAGGATTAAGGTTCGTTTTATGGTTAGGTTTAGGGGTTTTTTAGGGTAGGTTTAAAGTTAGGGTAATGGTTAGGGTTAGTGTAAGTGTTACGGTTAGGTTTAATGTTAGGGTAAGTGTTAGGGTTATTATTATTGTTAGGGTTATTGTAAGGGTTAGGTTAGTGTTAGATTTAGGGATAGTGTTAGGGTTAGGGGTATGGTTAATTTTAGTGTTAGGTAAGGGCAAGGGTTAGGATTAATGTTAGGTTTAGGATAATGGTTAGAGTTCATATTAGGGTTAAATTTAGGAATTATGTTAGGGTTAGAGTTTGGTTTGGGTTCTGGTTATGGTTACATTTAGGATTCTGTTTAGGGTTATGGTAAGCATTAGGTTAGGTTTAGAAGAAGGGTTATGGTTTTTGATAGGGTTTGATTTATGGTTAGGGGTAGGTTTAGTGTTAGGGTTAGTGTTAAGGTTAGTTTTATGGTTAGCATTAGGGTAGTGTTAGAGTTATGATAAGGTTAATGTTAATATTAAGTTAGCTTTTGATATGGTTAATGTTAGGGTTTGTGTTAGGGTTAGGGTTATGGTTAGGCTTAGGTTTAGTGTAACTCTTAGGGTAAAGGTTAGTGTTAGGGTTAGTGTTAGCGTAGTGTTTGTGTTAGGGTTAAGGTTCAGGTTCGGTTTTGGGTAAGGGTTAGGTTTAGTGCTAGGTTTAGGGTTAGTTTTAAGGTTCATGTTACTGTTAGTATTAGGGTTAGTGTTAGGGTAAGAGTTATGCTTAGTGTTAGGTTTACAGTTAGACTTAGGTATAGGGTTATTTTTAGGATTAGGGTTGGTTTTAGGGTTAGTGTTCGTGTTTGTGTTAGGTTTAGGTTTAGTTTTAGGCTTATGTAAGTGTTAGGGTTAGCATTACAGTTACAGTTAGAGTTTGTGTTAGGCTTAGGGTTAAGTTTAGGTTTAGTTTTAGAGTTAGGGTTAAGGTTAGTTTTAAGGTTAGTGTTAGGGTTTGTGTTAGGGTTAGGGTTAGTGTTAAGGTTTTTGTCACAGTTAGGATTCGGGATAGGTTTAAGATTAGGTTTAGGTTAGGGTCAAAATTAGGGTTAGGGTTTGAGTTAGGGTTAGATTTAGGCTAAGGGTTATGGTTAGGGTTAGGGTTAGGTTTAGGTTTAGGGTTAACGTTAGTTTTACGGTTAGGTTTAGGTTTATGGTTATGTTAGGTTTAGGGTTAAGAATAGGTTATGTTTAGTGTTATGGTTAGGGTTAAGTTTAGGGTTTGTGTTAGGATTAGTGTTAGGGTTAGGGTTTGTGTTAGGTTTAGGGTTAGGGTTACTATTACAGTTACAGTTACGGTTAGAGTTAGGGTAAGTATTAGGGTTAGGGCTAGTGTCAGGTTTAGGTTTAGGGTTAGTGTTAGGCTTTGGGTTTGTGTTAGGTTTAGGGTTTCTGTTAGGGTTCATGTTAGATTTCCTGTTAGGTTTAGGGTTTGCAATAGGATTATTGTTCAGATTAGCAAAAAGTTTTGGTTTTGCCTATGGGTTAGTGTTAGGGTTATGGTTAGCTTAGGGGTAGGGTTAGGGTTAGGGTTAGTTTTTGTGTTAGGTTTAAATTTAGGTTTAGTATTTATGTTAGCGTTAGGGTTTGGTTTAGGCTTCGGTTAGGGTTAGGGTTAGGGTTAGAGATTTTTTTCTTTGCTTCTGCTTAGGGCTACGTCAAGAGGGAACAATGGATGGAGAGCCCACTGATAACTAATTCAGTGTGTCAAGTTTCAACCATTTAGCAAAAACCGTGTATGATTTAGAATTTAGAATTCTCCCAGTTGGAACTCTAAATGAAACATGATTTCTGCTAGCTGCTTGAAATTTGACACACTGAATTAGTTCTCAGACAGCTCTCTATGCATTGTTCCCTCTTGAAGTAGCCCTAAGCAGAGTCAAGGAAAATAACTTTTATTTGAAAGCCTTTGTCAAGCTTCCCCAAAACACCGAGATTACTGAAATCCCAACAAATTTTTTTTTTCACCCAATCTTGTTGATATATTCCAGGAATCATATGTACTCCAGCCACATTTGGCTCCCCAATTTTTTTTTACTTCTAGGTTAAAGCATTCGTTTGCAGGAACACTTTGAATTTTTAGGTTTCACTTCATTTTCCCCTATAGTTATAACTCCCAGATGGTACTCTAAATGAAACACGGTTTCTGCTAGCTGCTTGAAATTTGACACACTGAATTAGTTCGCAGAGTGCTCTCTATGCTTTGTTCCCTCTTGAAGTAGCCCTAAGCAGAGGCAAGGAAAAATCAGTTTCATTTGAAAGGGTTTGCCAAGCTTCCCCAGAACACCGAGTTTCCTGCAATCCCAGCAAATATTGTTTCAACCGATCTTGATGATGATACTTGGAGGTAAAGATCAGTACTCCATTTCCACTTGGCCCCCCAAATTTAGTTCTTCTACCGTTAAAGCATTCATTTGCGGGAACAGTTTGAATTTTTAGGTTTCACTTCATTTTCCCCAACAGGTATAGTCCCGGTTGGAACTCTAAATCAAACAGGGTTTGTGCCAGCTGCTTGAAACTTGACACACTCAATTACTTTTCAGTGCACTCACTATGCTTTGTTCCCTCTTACAGTATCCTTAAGCAGAGGCAAGAAAAATCACTTCCATTTCAAAGCTTTTGCCAGTCTTCCACAGAACTCCTAGTTTCTTGCAATCCTCGAAAATATTTTTTCACCTGATCTTGATGATACTTCGCGGTAAAGATGGGTACTTCATTCCCACTTGGACCCCAAATTTAGTTCTTCTAGGTCGAAGCGTTCATTGGCTGGAACACTTTGAATTTTTAATTTTCACTTTATTTAGGTATTATTTTGGACAAGGTCTGGGTTAAGGTTTGAGAAGGTTAAGGTCTAAATTTAGGGATCAAATTACAATTAGGGTTAGGGTTAGAGAAATGATATGGTTTGTATTAAAGTAATGATAGGGTTAGTATTAGGGTCCAGGTTAGGTTTAGGGTTACGGAAAGAAATAGGATTAGAGATTATGTTAGGTTTAGGCGTAGGGTTAGTATTAGGGTTAGGATTATGTTTATGTAATGGATAGGGTTAGACTGTGGTTAGGGCTAGGATTATGGTTATGATTAGGGCTAGGGTTATGGTTAGGGTTTGGGTTAGGTTTAAAGCTTTGGATGGGGCTCAGATTATGGCTAGGTTTCAGGTTAAGTTAATGCTAGTGTTAGGGTTATGGCTAATGTAAATACTAGGGTTACATTTAGGGTTAATTTTAGGGTTCAGGATATGGCTAGGTTGAGTGGTAGGGTTAGATTTAAGGTCAGGGTGATGTTTACAGCTAGGGTTAATATTAGTTTCAGAATCAGAGTCAGAGGTAGTTTTAGGGTTCGGCTTAAAACTCAAATTAGGTATAGGGTTGGGGTAAGTGTATGGTTAGGGTTTCATTTAGTATAAAAATTAGTGTTAGAGCTATGGCTCAGTTTTGTTTTAGGCTAGTGCTATGGTTAGGACTAGTTTTAGGATTACTGTTAGGCTTAGGGCTCGTGTTAGGGTTAGGCTTCATCTTCAGTTTAGGGTTAGATATAGAGATAGGTGTTTATCTAAGTTTAGTGTTAGGGCTAAGGATAGGGAAAGGGTTAGGACAATGGTTAGGGCTAGGGGTAGGGTTATGTTTAGAAATAGGGTTAGAACTAGTGATAGGGCTGGTGTGAGAGTTTTTCTTATGGGTATGTTTAGGTTTATGGTTAAGGATAGGGCTAAATTAAAGCTAGGGTTAGTGTTAGTTTTAGGCCTAGATTTAGGGTTAGATTTAGGGTTACTTTTAGTTTAGAGGAATTTGTTATACTTAGGTTGAGGGCTAGGCGAGGGTTAGTATTAGGGATAGGGCCAGGGTTTAGGTTAGGTTTATGATTAAGGCTAGGGTTTAGGCCTAGGATTAGGGCTAGTGTTTGTATTAGTTTTAGGGCTACTATTAGGTCTAGGGCTGATGTCAGGTCTAGGGTTAAAATTAGGGATATATTTAATGTTAGGTTTATGGCTTGTTCCAGTGTAAGGGTTAGGTTTAGGGTAAGAGTCAGTTTTAGAGCTAAGGTTATTATTAAGTTCAGAATTGAGGTTAGGGTTTGGGTTAAGTTAGGGTTTAAGTTTAGGGCTCAAATTACCATTAGATTTATGATTATGGTAATGACAGGGTTAGGTTTATGGTTTTAATAGTGGTTTAGTGTAATGGATAGGGTTAGGGTTTGGCCTTGGGTTAGCATAAGGGTTAGGGTTATCATTAGGGTATTGGATAGAGTTAGATCTAAGGTTAGGGCTAGGGTTATGCATAGCATTAGGGCATTAGTTTGGGTTAGTGTTAGGTTTAAGTTAAGGGTTAAAGCTTGGTTTAGGACTCTGATTAAGGCTAGGTTTTCGGTTAGGTTAGGGCTGGAGTTAAGTCTATGGCTAATGTACAAAAAAAGGGTTATGATTAGCGCTAGTTATAAGGTTAGGGTTAAGGCTAGGTCTAGTGTCAGTGTTACATTTACTGTTACAATGATTTTAGAGTAGATTTAGTGTTAGGGTTAGAGTCAGGGTCAGGATTAGTGTTCAGGTTAGGGTTAGGACTACAATTAGGGATAAGGGTTGGGATAGGGTTAGGGCTATGTGTAAGGTTAGGTTTGGTTTAGGTTAAGGGTTAGGATTAGGTCTATGACTTGGTTTTGTTTTAGGGGTAGGGTTAGGACTAAGATTAGTATAAGTTTAGGGAGATGGTAGGGAAAAGGTTAGAATTACGTGTAGGTCTAAGGCAGAATTATAGTTAGTCTTAGGGCTAGGGTTATGTTTAGTGTTAGGGTTAGTGCTAAATTAGGTGTGGGATTAGGGCAAGGTTTGAGTTCGGCCTAGGGTTAGGGCTAGATTTAGTGTTAGGTATTGGATTAAGTTTAGGTTTAGGGTAAGGGATTACATTATACCTAGTTTTAGGGCTAGGGTGAGGGTTAGACTTAGGGTTAGTGTTAGGATTAGGGTTATGATTAAGGTGAGGATTATGTCTAGGGTGTGCGTTAAGGTTTGTGTTAGAGTTAGGACTAGGATTAGAGCTAGGGCTAAAGTCAGGTGTAGGATTACAGTTAGGGATAGTTTTGGGGGTGATTGGTATCTTTAGAGTTCGGTTTAGTGCTTGAGTTAAGGTTAGTATTAGGGCTAGGTTTAGGGTTAGATTTAGGGATGGGTGTAGGTTTATATATAGGGTAAGGTTTAGGTTTTGAGCTGGGTTGGGACTAAGGTGAGGGTTAGGTTAGGGTTAGGGCTACGGTTTGTGTTAGGGTTATGCCTAAGCCTGGGTTTTGCCTAGGTTAAGATTTAGGTTTTGTGTTAGGTTTAAGCCTAGAGTTAGTTCTTTGGGTATTATAAGAGCTAGGGTATGTTTAGAGCAAATTTCCAGGTTAGGGTTATGGCTAGATGTAGTGTTAGGTTTAGATGTTGGTTAGGCTCATTTTTAGAGATAGGTTTACTGTTAAAAGCAGAGTCAGTGTTTAGGCAGGGTTAGGGTTAGGGTGAAAGCCAGATTAGGACAAGGTTAGGTTTAGGGGTAGGGTTAATATTTGGTTCGGGATAAGGGTTACTGTTAGGGGTAGGACTAAGTTTTGGTTTAGGTCTAGGGATAGAGTTATCACTAGATTTAGGATATGGCTTAGGTCTAGGGCTAGTGTTGGGGTTAGGTTTAGGTATAAGGATACTATAGGGCTTGTTTAAGGGTTTGGTTTAGGGTTAGGTTCCGGTTTAGATCTATAATTAATGTTAGTGTAAGAATAAGATTGAAGGTTAGGGTTAGGTTTTTGGTTAGGGTTAGAGCTAGAATGAGTGATAAGGTTAGGACTATTAATAGGGTTAGGCTAAGGATTAGGATTAGGACTAGGGTTAGCATTATGGATAGGGTTTGGATTAGGTAAAGGGATAGGGTTAGGGCTAAGGAAACAGATAGGGTTAGAAATAGAAATAGAGCTAGGGTGAGTGTGAGTCTTAGGACTAGGGTTAGGGGTAGGGTTAGGGTTTGAGATAAATAAGGGCTAGGATTAGTGCTAGGGTTACTGTTAGTGTTAGGCCTATGGTTAAGGCTAGGTTTGCATTTGTTTGTGTAATTGTTAGGGTTAGGGTTAGTTTTAGTGGATGTGATGGGGTTATAGCTAGATTCAGAGCTAGGTCGAGAGTTAAAATTAGAGATAGAACCAGGGTGAGGGTTTGGATTAGGATTAAGGCTAGTTTTAGGGCTAGGATGAGGGCTAGGTTTTGTGTTATGGTAAGGGCTAGAATTAGGGCTAGGGCTAATGTCAGGTCTAGGATTATGGTGAGAGTTAGGTTTATGGCTAGGTTTAGTGTAAGGGTTAAGTTTAGGGTAAGGATCAGTTTTAGAGCTGATTTTATTATTAGGGTCAGAATCCAGGTTAGGGTTTACTTTAGGTTAAGGTTTAGGTTTAGGGCTCAAATTAGCATTAGGGTTAGGGTTAGAGTAATGAATAGGGGTAGGATTAGGGTTCAGGTTAGGTATAGGTAATGTATAGGGTAAGTTTTAGTGGTAGTATTAGATTTAGGCCTAGAGTTAGCATTTGGGATAGGCTTATGTGTAGTTTAATGGATAGAGTTAGTGCTAGTGTTAGGGATTGGGTTAAGGTTAGGATTAAAACTAGGGTTAGGGTTTGGCCTAGGGTTAGTGTTAGGGTTATGTTTAGGTTAAGTCTTTATGGGTAGGGCTATGTTGAGTTTTAGGGTTAGAGTCAGGACTACGTTTTGATTTGTGTTAGAGTTAGGGCTAGGGTTAGCTACAATGCTGGGGTTATATTTAAGGTAATAAATAGAATTTGAGGTAAGATTTGTGCTATGATTAGGATTAGGATTAGGACAAGAATTAGGGTTAGGGATAGGGTTACGTTTAGAATAAGGGTTAGAGTGTCAGCTAGGGTTTGGGCTAGGGCAAGCCTGAGGGTTAGGACTAGGTCTAGGGTTTTGATTATGGTTATGCTTACAGCTAGTTTTTGTGCTACGATTAGTGCTAGGTTTGGGAGGATGTTTATGTCTAGTGTTAAAACTATGGGTAAGGTAAGCACTAGAATTATGGTTATGGCTAGTTTTAATGTTATGGTTATGGATAGGTATAGTGTTAGGGACAGGTTTTGGGTTAGGATAAGGTTTGGAGATAGGGTTTGTGTTAGGGTAAGGGTCAGTGTTCAGGTTACCATTGGATTTAGGGTTAGGGTCATAATTTTACTAGGGTTAGGTCTAGGGGTATTGTTAGTCTCTGTGTGAGGCTAATGGTTTTTGTTAGTGCTAGGGATAGGTTTTTGTTTAGGGCTAGAGTTACAGTTATGGCTTTATTTAGAATTAAGTTTAGGTCTAGTTCTAATGTTACAGATAGGTTTAGGTATAGGTTTACCGATAGTGCCAGTGTTAGTGTTTGGTTTAGTGTTAGGGTCAGGCTTAGACCTAGGGTTAGTGTTAGGGTCAGAATAAGGGTGAGGGTTAGGCTTAGGATTTGGGTTAGAGTTAGAAGTAGAATTAGGCCTAGGGTTAAGAATAGTAATAGAGTTAGGGTTTGAGGTAAGTTAAGGATTAGGGTTAGTTCTAGGGTATCATTAGGGTGAGGGTTTGGCTTAGGGTAAAATATAGGGTTAGAGCTTGGGTTAGGGTTACGGCTAGGGTTAGGGTTAAGGTTAAAGCTAGGTTAGGATTCAGATTAAGGCTAGGTTTTGTTTTAGGGTTAGGGTGATTGCTAATGTAAGACCTGGCATTATGATTTGGGCTAGTTTTAGGATTAGGGTTATGGCTAGGTTTAATGTTCATGTTAGGTTTAGGGTAAGGGAGATATTTAGAGCTAGGGTTAGTTTTAGGATCAGAGTCCTGGTCATTATTAGTTGCACAATTCGCTTTAGAAAGTGAATTATGGCTAGCATAAGGGGTAGGCATAATATTAGGATTTCTTTTAGGTTAAGGGTTAGGATTAGAGCCTTAGCTCAGTTTTGCTTGAATGCTAAGGCTAACGTTATGGCTAGTTTTCAAATTAGCATTAGGACTAGGGCTAGTGTTAGAGTGAGGTATAGGTTTAAGTTTAGGGTTAGATTTAGAGTTAGGGTTAGATCTAGGTTTAGAGCTAGGTCTAAGTTTGGGGCTAGGGTTAGGGCTAGGCTTGGGGTTATGCTAAGATATAGGATTAGAACTAGGGATAGGGCTATGGCAAGAGTTAGAGTAAGTATTAGGGCTAGGTATATGATTAGGTTTAGGGTTAGTTCTAAATTAGGTGTAGGATTAGAGGTAGTGTTAGGGCTAGTCCTTGTTTTAGGGCTTGGGTTGTAATTAGGGTTAGAGTATGGTATGATATTATAGCTAGGTTGAAGGCAAGTGCGAGGGTTCACTTTAGGGTTAGGCCTAGTGTTAGGGTTAGGGTTAGGATTAAGGCTAGTTTTAGGGCCAGGATTAGGGCCATGTTTTTTTTTTTTTTTTTTTTTTTTTTAGCATAAGGGCTAGCATTAGGGCCAGGGCTAATGTCAAATGTCAGGTCTAGGGTTATGGTTAGATATAGTTTAAGGGTTATGTTTATGGCTATATATAGTTTAATGTTTAGGTTTAGGGTTAGGGTCTATTAAAGAGATAGGGTTATTATTAGTGTCAAGGTCATTGTTAGGGTTTTTAAGGTTATGGTTTAGGGTTATGGCACAAATTAGCGTTAGGATTATTTTTAGGGTTAGGATAATGGATATGGTTAGGTTTAGGGTTAAGTTTAGGTTTAGGGTAATGGATAGAGTTAGGGTTATGGATAGAGTTAGGGTAATCTTAGGATTAGTTTTAGGGTTAGGGTTAGCTTTAAGGTAATGGATAGGATTAGTGCTAGAGTTAGGGCTAGGTTTATGGTTAGGATTAAGGCTAGGTTTAGTATTAGGTTTAGAGTTAGGGTTAGGTTTAAAGCTAGTTTTAGAGTTAGGGTTAGGTTTAGGTTTTAGAATAGTTTAGGGCTAGGGTAGGGCTATGGCTAACATGAGAACTAGGGTTATGATTAGGGCTAGTTTTAGGGTTAGTGTCAGGGCTAGGTCTAGTGTTAAGGTTAGGTTTAGATGATTTTAGATATGAATAATGTTTGGGTCAGGGTCAAGGTCAGTGTTCATTTTAGGGTTAGGGACAACACTCGAATTAGTGCTAGGATTAAGGGTAGTTGTATTGTTAGGTTTTGTGTTGGGTTAGTGTGAGAATTAGGGCTAGGGCTAATGTCAGGTATATGGTTAGGTTTAAGTTAGAGTTAGGGTTAAGGCTGTGGCTCAGTTTTTTTTTTTTTTTTTTTTAGAGCTAGGGCTAGGTTTAAGGCTAGTTTTAAGATTAATGATAGTGTTAGGGCTAGTGGTAGGGTGAGTTTAGACAGAGTTTTAGGGTTATATTTAGAGTTATGTTTAGATTTAGGGTTAGGCCTTGAGCTAGGATTAGAAGTAAGGTTAGGGCTAGTGTTAGGGTTATGGTAATAAATAGAGTTAATACTAGAAATAGGTTTAGAGCATGAGTTAGAGTTAGTCTTAGGCGTAGGGTTAGATTTAGGGTTATGGTTACCACTAAATTAGGTGGTTAGGCCTAGGTTTAGGGCTAGGGTTATTGTTAGTGTTTGTGTTAAGGTTAGGGTTAGGGGAAAGTGATGAGGTTATAACTAGGTTCAGAACTAGGGCAAGGGTTGAAATTAGAGATCGGGCTATGGTTAGATTTAGGGTTAGGATTAAGCCTAGGTTTAGGGATAGGATGAGGGCTCGGGTTTGTGTTAGGTTTAGGGCAAGAATTAGGTCTATGGCTAAGGTCAGTTCTAGGATTACGTTTAGGGAGAGTGTTAAGGTTAGGTTTATGTCTAGGTCTACTCTAAGGGTTAGGTTTCGGGAAAGGGTCCAGTTTCAAGCTAGGTGTATTATTAGGGTCAGTGTTTTGTTTAGGGTTTGGTTTAGGTTATGGATTAGGGTTATGGATTGGGTTAGAGTAATTAATAGAATTAAGTTTAGTGTTCAAGTTAGGTTTAGATAATGGATAGGGTTAGTGTTAGAGGTTTAGATTTAGGCCTAGGGTTATCGTTTTGGTTAGGCTTATATTTAGGGTAATGGATAGTTTTAGGGCTAGGTTTATGGTTAGTATTAGGGCAAGGGCTAGGGCTAGTGTTAGGATTAAGCCTAGGTTTAGTGTTAGGGTTAGATTTAGGGTATGTGTTAGAAATTGAGCTATAATTAGGTCTAGGGCAATGGTTAGGGTTAGTGTGATGTCTAGATTTAGGGTTAGGGGTTACTTTAGAGCTAGGGTTAGCATTAGGTTTAGGGTTATATTTAGTGTAATGGATAGAGTTAGAGCTAGTGTTTGGCCTTGGTTATGGTTAGGATTGGAACTAGGGTTAGTGTTACGGTTAGGGCTAGATTTATGTTTTGGGTAAGGGTTAGTGTTTGAGCTAGGATTAGGGTTAGAGCAAGGGTAAGGGTTGAGGTTAGGTCTAGGTTAAAGGTTAGGGTTATACTTAGGGCTAGGGTTAGGGCTAAATTTTGTGTGAGGTTTGGGGCTAACGTTAGGGCTATAGGTAATATAAGACCAAAATTTAGGGTTATGGCTTGGTCTAGTGTTAGGATTATGGCTAGATTTTGGATAACCATAAAGTTTAGAGCTAGGATTTGTTTTAAAGGAAGGCTCCATGTTTGGATTAGGGTTATATGGCCAGAATTAGGACTAGGTTTAGGTCTAGGGGTAGAGATAATGTTTGGGTTACTTTATGGGTTATTTTGAGGGCTAAGGCTAGGTTTTTATTTAGGTCTAGTGCTAGATTTATTGCTAGATTTAGAATTAAGTTTTTGTCTAGTTCGAGTATTAGGGTTAGATTTAGGTATAGGATTACCCATAGGGCTAGTGTTAGGGTTCAGTTTAGGTTTAGGTTAAGGTTTAAGCCTAGGGTTAGATCTAGGGTCAGAATAAGGGTCAGGGTTAGGTTAGGGTTTGGGTTATGGTTAGAGCTAGAATGAGGGATGGGTTAGGAATAGTAATAGAGTTATGGTTTGAGGTAGGCTAAGGATTAGGATTAGGACTAGGGTAGCATTAGGGTGAGTGTTTGACTTAGGGTATGGGATAGGTTTAGAGCTAGGGTTAGGGCTAATGTTAGGGTTAAGAATAGTTCTAGGTTAAGTTTAGGGTTTGGTTTTAAGCTAGGTTTAGGTATCAATTTAGAGCCAGCTTTTCTGTTAGCACAGAGGTATGGCTAATATACTAACTGCCATTATGATTAGGGCTAGTTTTAGGGTTAAGTTTAGGGCTAGGTCTTGTGTTCAGGTTAAGTTTTGTGTTAGTGTGATTTTTAGAGCTGGGGTTATTGTTAGGGTCTGAGTCAGGGTCAGGGTAAGTTATAGAGTTAGGTTTAGGACTCAAATTAGGGCTAGGGTTAGGGCTAGGTATAAGCTTAAGTTTTAGTTTAGGTTAAGGATTATGGTTAAGCCTATGACTTGGTTTTGTTTGAGTGGTTGGGCTAGGGTTAGGGCTAGTTGTCCAATTAGAATTAGGGTTAGGGCCGAAGTCAAACAACAACAAGTGCTGGAGAGGATGTGGGGAAAAGGGTACTCTTGTACATTGCTGGTGGGACTGCAAACTGGTGCGGCCAATCTGGAAAACAGTATGGAGACTCCTGGGAAAGCTGGGAATGGAACCACCATTTGACCCAGCTATTGCCCTTCTTGGACTTTTCCCAGAATACCTTAAAAGAGCGTATTACAGGGATACTGCTACATCGATGTTCATAGCAGCACAATTCACAATTGCTAGACTGTGGAACCAACCCAGATGCCCTTCGATAGATGAATGGATAAAAAAATGTGGCATTTATACACCATGGAGTATTACGCAGCACTAAAAAATGACAAAATCATAGAATTTGCAGGGAAATGGATGGCACTAGAGCAGATTATGCTTAGTGAAGCTAGCCAATCCCTAAAAAACAAATACCAAATGTCTTCTTTGATATAATGAGAGCAACTAAGAACAGAGCAGGGAGGAAGAGCAGGAAGAAAAGATTAACATTAAACAGATACATGAGGTGGGATGGAAAGGGAGAGAAAAGGGAAATTGCATGGTAATGGAGGGAGACCCTCATTGTTATACAAAATTACATATAAGAGGTTGTGAGGGGAATGGGAAAATAAACAAGGAGAGATATGAATTACAGTGGATGGGGTAGAGAGAGAAGATGGGAGGGGAGGGAGGGGGGGTGGTAGAGGATAGGAAAGGTATCAGAATACAACAGTTACTAATAGGGCATTATGTAAAAATGTGGATGTGTAACCGATGTGATTCTGCAATCTGTATTTGGGGTAAAATTGGGAGTTCATAACCAACTGGAGTCTAATGTATGAAATATGATATGTCAAGAGCTTTATAATGTTTTGAACAACCAATAAAAAAATTAAAAAAAGAAAGGAGTAGGGCTAGGTTTTGTGTTAGGTTTAGGGTTAGGTTTAGTGCTATAGTTAAATTCAGGTTTAGTTTTAGGGTTAGGGTTAGTTTTAGGGTTAGATTTATGGGTAGTTATAGTTTATAGGTTGAATGTTAGGGTCAGGTTTAGAGATAGGGTTATTATTGGGATCATGGTCGTGGTTAAGGTTTGGGTTAGGTTAACATTTAAAATCAGGGCTCTTGTTAGCATTAGGGTTAGGCTTAAGGTTAGAGTAATGTTTATGGTTAGGTTTAAGTTTCAGAATACTTTTAGCATAATGGATAAAGTTAGGGTTAGAAATAGGGTTAGGGTTATTCTAGAGTTAGCATTAGGGTTAGGCATATGGTTAGGGTAATGGATAGGGTTAGATCTAGGCTTAGGTCTGGGATTATGGTTAGGATTAAGGCTAGGGTTAGGTTTAGGTTTAGGGCAATTTTTAGTATTAGGGTTAGGTTTAGGGTAATGGTTAGGGCTCTCGGTAGGGTTAGGTGTAAAACAAGGTGTACGGCTCAGATTAATGCTATATTTTTGGATTAGATTAGGGCTAGGATTAGGGCTATGGCTAATGTAAGAACTAGGTTTATGATTAGGGCTACTTTTAGGGTTAGGGTTAGTGGTAGGTGTAATTTTAGGGTTAGATATATTTTTAGGGTGATCTGAGACCTAGAGTTAGTGTTAGGGTCAGAGTCAGGGTCAAGGTTATTCTTAGGGTTAGGGTAGGACTGGAATTAGGGAGTATTAGGGCTAGGTGTAGGGTTAGGTTTGGTTTAGGTTAAGGGTTAGAGTTAGGGCTATGGCTCGGTTTTGTTTTAGGGCTAGGACTAGGTTAGGGCTAGTTTTAGAATTTCATTAGGGTTAGTGCTTAAGGTTAGGGTTAGATTTAGTGTTATGGTTAGATTTAGGGTTAGTGTTAGGGCTTGGGTTATGGCTAAGATTAGAGCAAGTGTTAGGGTTATGGTAAGGGATAAGGTTAGAACTAGGAATAAGGCTAAGCTGAAAGTTAGAGTTAGTCTTAGTGCTAGTGTTAGGGTTAGAATTGGGGCTAAATTAGGGCTAGGATCAGGTTTAGGATTACTGTAACTGTTAAATCTAGGGTTAGATTTAGGGATAGATTTAGGGGAAGGGATGGGGTTATAGCTAGGTTCAGAAATAGCATGAGGGATAAAATTAGGGATAGGGCTAAAATTAGGGTTTGATTTAGGATCTAGGCTTGGTTTAGGGCTAGGATGAGGGTTAGCTTTTGTGTTAGTTTTATGACAAGAATTAGGGAGAGGCCTAATATCAGGTCTAGGGCTTTGGTTAAAGATATTTTCAGGGTAACGTTAATGGCTAGGACTAATGTCAGAGTTAGGTTTAGGCTAAGGTTTAAGTTTAGACCTAGGGGTATTATAATGGTTAGGTAAGGTTTAGGTTTGTGTTAGGTTGAGGTTTAGGGTTAGGGCTTATGTTAGCATTAGGGTTAGAAGTAGGGTTAGTGTAAAGAATAGGGTTATGTTTAGGATTCAGGTTAGGTTTATGTTTCAGGTTAGGTTTAGGTTAATGGACAAGGTTAGGGTTAGGACTAGGGTTTTCATTAGGTTTATGGTTATTGTTAGGGTAATGTGTAGGTGTAGAGCTAGGGTTAGGGCTAGGGTTGTTTAGAATTAAAGCTAGAGTACTGTTTAGAGTTAGAGTTAAGGCTAGAGTTAGAGTTAGGTTTAAATTTAGTATACGGGTTAGGGTTTAGGCTAGGATTAGTGCTAAGGCTAGGGTTAGGTTTAGGGTTAGATATTGGTTTAGGATTAGTATTAGGGTTAGGGCTAGGGTTATGTTTAGTGTTAGGCTTAAAGTTTTCTTATGGTTAGGTAAAGTGTAAGGGTCAGGGATTGAGTAAGTGTTAGGGCTAGGTTAAAAGTACAAGAGAGAGATTCAGAACTAGGGAGAGAGGTAGTATTAGGTTTAGGGCTAGGGTTAGCATTAGGTTTACAGTTATGGTTAGGGTAATGGATAGAAATAGAGCTAGGGTTTGGCCTGTGGTTATGGTTAGGGCTAGGGTTTGTTTAGGGTAATGGTTAGAATTTGAGCTAGAGGTAGGGCTAGAGCTAAGTTTAGGTTTAGGTTCAGCATTAGGTCTATCGATAGGATAACGGCAGGTTTAGGGTTAGGGTTAGGGCTGGGTTTATCATTAGGTTTAGGATAAGGGTAGGAGAATAGATATTGTTACATGTCGATTTAGGTTTAGGGTTAGGGTATATTTAGTTTTAGGTTTATGGTTAAAGCATTGTTGTGTTTAGGTTTCTGGTACAGGTTTGGGTTTGAGCGAGGGTTAGGCCTATGACTAGAGTTAGGTTTAGGGCTACATCTAAGGTTAGTTATTTTTCTGGTTAGGATTAGGGTTATGTCTAGGATTATCAATAGGGTTAGGTTTAGGGTTAAGGTAATGGGTAGTTTCAGAGCTAGGTTTAGGTATAGGGTTAAGTTTAGGGTTAGGGATAGATTTAGTTTTTGAATTAGGGATAGGTCTAAATTTATATTTAGGGTAAGGGTTAGTCATTGAGTAAGGTTTAGGACTAAGGCTACAGTTAGTGCTAGGATTAGGGCTTGGGTTAGGGTTAGGGTTACGCTTAGGGCTAGGTTTTATCCTAGGATTCAATATAGGTTTTGTGTAAGGTTAAGGCATAGGGTGAGGGCTATTGGTAATGTAAGAGCTAGGATTATGATTAGGGTACTTGTAGGGTTAGGGTTATGTCTAGGTGTAGGGTTAGGTTTAGGTTTTCAGTTAGGGTCAGATTTAGAGAGAACTTAGTGCTAAATGCAGGGTCAGTGTTCATGTTAGAGTTAGGGTTAAGGTTAAAGCATTAAGG
>NW_026692423.1:0-62762 GCF_021218885.2 Marmota monax
GTTAGAGTAAGGGTTAGGTTTAGCATTAGTGTTAGTGTTAGGTTATTGTTATGTTAGGGTTAAGATTAGGTTAACTGTTTGAGTTATGGTTACGGTTAGGTTAGAGTTAGGGTTATAGTTAGGGTTCATGTTAGGGTTTGGGTTAGTGTTAACATTAGTGTTAGGGTTAGGGTTAATATTAGTGTTGGGTTTGGGTTATAGTTAGGTTTAGGGTTAAGTTTAGTGTTTACATTAGGGTTAGTATTAGGTTTAGCCTTAGGGTTAGGGAGCAAGTTAGGGTTAGGTTTTGGGTCAGGGTTAGGGTTAGGGTTAGCTAAAGGTTAGGTTAAGGGTTAAAGGTATATGGTTATTTTGGGGTTAGGGTTTGTGTTACTCTTAGGGTTAGGGTTAGGGTTACATTAGGGTTATGATGAGGGTTAGTGTTAGGGTTAGGTTTATTGAAAAGGTTAGGTTTAGGGTTAGGGTTAGGGTTAGGGTTACGGTTAGGATCAGGCTTAGGTTTAAATTAGGGTTAGGGTTATTTTCAGGGTTTTTTTTTGCATTAAGGTTAGTGTTAGAATTAGTGTTGGTGTTAGGATTATTGTTTGTGCTAAGGTTAGGATAAGGTTTAGGGTTTGTGTTAGGGTTAGGGTTAGGGATAGTTTTGTGGTTAGTACTAGGTATAGAGTGAGGGCTAGGGTTAGTTTTAGAGTTAGGGTTAATGTTAGGGTTAGGGTTAATGTTAGGTTTAGGGTTCATGTTAGGGTTAGAATATAGTTTGGGTTAAGGTTAGAGTTAGGTTTAGGGTTAGGGTTAGGTTTATGTTTAGGCTTAGGGTTAGTATAGGGTTAGTGTTAGGGTTATTGTAAGTGTTAAGATTTGAGTTTGAATTAGTGTTAGGTTTAGAGTCATGGTTAGGGTTGTGGTTATGTAAGGTTTAGGGTTAGTGTTAGGTTAGTGTTAGTGTTAGGGTTTGTGTTAGGGTTTTTGTTAGAGTTAGGTTTAGGGTTACTTTAGGCTTAGGGTTAGAATTAAGGTTAGGGTTATGGTTACATTAAGGTTATGGTTAGAGTTAGGGTTAGGTTTATGTTTATTTTTAATGTTAGGTTATGTTTAGGTTTAGTGTTAGTGTTAAGGTTATGGTAGGGTAAGTGTAAATTTAAATGTTAGTGTTCGGGTTGGGTTTATTGTTAAGATTCGGGGGAGGGTTACATTTAGGTTTCGAGTTAGGGTTAGGGGTAGGGTTCGGGATAGGTTAGAGTTACTTTTTGTGAAAGGATTAGGGTTAGGGTTAGGGTTATGGTTAGAATTAGGGTTACGTTAAGGGTTAGTTTTAAGATTACATTTAGTGTTATGGCTAGGGTTAGTTTTTGGGTTAGAATTAGAGTTAGAGTTAGAGTTAGAATTTGGATTATATTTTGGCTTAGTTTTAGAGTTAGCGTTAGGATTATTGTTAGGTTTAGAGTTAGGCTTATTATTAGGGTTAGTGTTATGATTTTTGTTAGGGTAAGTGTTACGGTTAGGGTTTGTTTTAGGGTTAAATTTTGATTTAGGTTTTGGGTTATTTTTAGTAAGATGATTAAATTGAGGGATAGTTTTAGGGTAGGGTTAGTTTTTTGGTTACAGGTAGGTTAGGGTTAGTGTTAGGATTAGGATTAGGGTTAGTGTTAGTGTTAGGGTTAAGGTTAGGTTTACGGATAGGGTTAGACATAACTTTAGGGTTAGAGTTGGGGTTAGGGTAAGTGATAGGAATAGGGTTGAGTTTAGGGTTAGTGTTGGGGTTAGGGTTAAGTTTAGTGTTAATATTTGGGTTAAGGTTAGGTTTAGGGATAGTGTTATGGTTAGGTTTAGTGTAAGTGTAAGTGATAGGGATAGGGTTGACTTTAGGGTTAGTGTTAGGGTTAGGGTTAGTGTTAATGTTAGGGTTAAGTTTTGGATTATGGTTAGGGTTAGTGTTAGGTTTAGTTTTAGGATTACGGTTAGAATCAAAGTTAGGAAACGGTTAGGCTTAGTGTTATGTTAGGGTTAGAGTTATGTCTTGGGTTAGGGTTACGTTTAGGGTTACAGTTAGGGTTAGGTTTAGGGTTACTTTAGGCTTAGCGTTAGAGTTAGGTTTAGGGTTATTGTTAGGTTTAATGTTAGGGTTAGGGTTAAGAATATGTTTAGTGTTAGTGTTATGGTTAGTTTTAGGGTTAGATTTAGGGTTACATTTAGGATTAGTGTAAGGGGTAAGTTTAGTTTTAGTTTTAGGGTTAGGGTTAGGGGTAGGTTTCGTGTTAGGGATAGGGTTAGTGTTAGTGTTAGGCTTTCAGTTAGGTATATGGTTAGTGTTAGTTTATGTTTAGGGTTATGCTTAGGGTAAGGATTAGTGTTTAGTTTGGTGTTAGATTTAGGTTAAGGGATAGTGTTAGAATTAGGGTTAGTGTTAGTGTTAGGGTTAGGGTTAAGGTTAGGGTTATGGTGAGACTTGGGTTTAGTGTTAGGGTAAGGTTAGTGTTAGGGTTAGAGTTACTGTTAGGGTTAATGTTAGGTTTAAAATTTGTGTTTGGGTTAAGTTTAGGCTTAGTGTTAGGGTTATTCTTAGTCATTGGGTTAAGTTTAGGGTTAGATTTAGTGTTAGGGTTAGGAGGATTTTAAGGTTCCTACTATCTTTAGTTTAAGGGTTAAGGTATTTCTTACCTTTAGATTTACGGTTAGGATATGGTAAGTGTTTGGCATAGGTTTACTGTTATGGTTAGTGTTAGGGATAGGGTAAGTTTTGGGGTTAGTAATAGGTTTTGATTAGGTGAAGTTTTGGTTATGGTTAGGGTTAAGCTTAGGATTTCTGTTACAATTAGGGTTAGGGTTACTATTGGTGTTAGAATTTCAGTTAGGGATAGGGTGACAGAGAGTTTTAGAATTAGGGTTAGGTTTAATGTAAGGTTTAGGGTTAGAATTAGTTTTAGTGTAAGTTCAGGGTTAGGGTTAGGGCTGTGGTTACAATTAGGTTATGGTTAGGTTTAGAGTTAGGGTTAGTGTTAGGTTTAGGGTTAGTGTTATGTTTAGGGTTAGGATTTGTGTTGTGGTTATGGTTAGTCTTATACTTTGGGTTATGTTAAGGGTTAGGATTAGGGTTAGGGTTAGGTAAGTGTTGGGGTTCGGGTTAGGGTTTGGGTAAGATTAGTGTTTGGGTTAGTGTTTGAGTTAGGTTTATGAATAGTTTTAGAATTAGGGTTAGGTTAATGTTAGGGTAGGGTTAAAGTTAGAGTTAGTTTTAGGGTTAGCTTTAGGTTTAGGTTTAGGTTTGTGTTTGGTTAAGTTTATAGTTAGGGTTAGGGTTATTGTTACTGTTTGGGTTAAGTTTAGGTTTAGGTTTAGTGTTAGGGTTAGGGATATTTTTAGGGTTAGTGTTATCATTTGGTTTAGGTTTAAGGTTTTTCTTACCATTAGGATTTGAATTAGGGTATGGTTATGTTAGGGTTAGGGTTAGGATTAGTGTTGGGGTTATGGTTAGTGTTAAAATTTGGATTACGCTAAGGGTTAAGATGAGAGTTAGAGTTAGGTTAGGGTTAGGTTTAAGGTTAAGGTTAGGGTTAAGGTTAGTTTAGGATAAGTGTTTGTGTTTGGGTTAGTGTTAGGGTTAAATTAGGGTTAGGTTTAGGGTTAGAGTTCATATTAGGGTAAGCGTTCATGTTAGGTTTAGGTTTAGGGTTAGGGTTAAGTTAGGGTTAGTGGTAGGTTTAGGGTTAGTGTTAATATTTGGGATAGGGTTATAGTTAGGTTTAGTCTTAGTGTTAGGGTTAAGGTTAGTTATAGGTTTAGGTTTAGGTTTAGGGTTAGGGTGAGAATGAGGGTTAAGGAAAGGGTGAAAGTTAGTGTTAGGTTTAGGGTTACAGTTAGGATTAGGTGTACTGTTTCAATTAGGGTTAGTGTTAGCATTAGTTTTAGTGTTAGAGTTATGGTTAGGTTTAGGATTAGTGTTATAAATAGTGTTGTGGTAGTGTTAGGTTTATGGTTTGGGTTAGGGTTAGGGTTAGGATTAGTGTTAGGTTTAGGATTAGTGTAATTGTTAGTGTTAGTGTTAGGGTTAAGGTTATAGTTCTTGTTAGAGTTAGGGTTAGTGGTAGGGTTAGGGTTAGGGTTAGAATTAGGGTTAAGGTTAGTGTTACATTAGGGTTAGGGTTAGTGTTAGGTAAATTTTAGGGTTAGGGTGAGGTTTAGGGTTAATGTTAGGGCTAGGGTTAGCTTTAGGGTTATGGTTAGGGTTAGTGTTAGGGTTATGTTTAGGGTTAGGTTAAGGTTTAGGTTTAGGTTTAGGGTTAAGTTTGGGTTTAGGGTTAACATTAATGTCAGGTTTAGAGTTAGGTTTAGTGATAAGGTTAGCGATAGGGTTAGGTTAAAGTTAGTGTTTGCTTTAAGTTTTGTGTTAGTGTTAGGTTTAGGGCTAGGGTTACAGTGAAGGTTAGTGTTAGGGTTAGTTTTGGGTTAGGGTTAAGGTTTGGGTTTGTGTTAGAGTTAGGATTAGGATTAATGTTAGGTTTAGGTTTAGGGTGAGGATTAGAGTTAATTTTAGTGTTAGGTCAGTTTTATGGTTAGGGTTAAAGTTAGTGTTAAGGTTAGTGTTAGGATTTGGAGTAGGTTTGGTGTTAGGTTTAGAGTTAGATTAATGTTTAGGTTAGGTTTTGTTTAAGGTTAGAAATAGTGTGGGGGTTCGTGTTTGTGTAAGGGTTAGGATTAGTGCTAGTATTAGGTTTAGTTTAAGGTTAGGGTTAATGTTAGAGTTAGGTTTAGGGTTAAGTTTAGTGTTAGAGTTTGGGTTAGGGTTATAGTTAGGTTTAGGTTTAATGTTAGGGTTTGAGTTAGTGTTAGTGTTAGGTTTGGGGTAATGGATAGTGTGAGGGTTAGGGTTGGGTTTAGGGTTTGAATTAGGTTTAGGTTTATTGTTATGGTTAGAGATAAGAACAGGGTTATGTTTAGGTAAGGTTTAGGATAAGGTTTAGGGTTACAGTTAGGATTAGGGTTTGCTTTAGGTTTAGGGTTAGGGTTAGTCGTGGGTTTAGGTTTTGCTTTAGGTTTAGTGTTAGTGGTAGGTTTAGCGTTACGGTAAGGATTAGGGTTACAGTGAGGTTTAGGATTAGTGTTAGAGTAGGTTTAAGGTTATGATAAAGGTTAGGGTTAGGGTTAGGGTAACAGTTAGGGTTAACTTTAGTGTTAGTTTTAAAGTTAGGTTTAGTAATAGGGTTAGCATTGGGGAAAGAGTTAGTATTTACATTAGTGTTAGGTTTAGTTTTAGGTTGATTTTTAGGTTTAGGGTTAGGGTTATGTAAGGGTTAGGGTTAGGGTTAGGTAAAGGTTAGGATTATGGTTTTGGTTAGGGTTTGTGTAAGGGTTAGGATTAGGGTAAGTGTTATATTAGGTTTAGGTTTATGGTTAGGTTTAGGGTTATGGTTAGAGTTACTGTTAGGTTTAGTGTTAGCTTTAGGGTTCGTGTTAGGGTTAGTGTTAGGGTTAGGTTTACGGTGAGGTTGAGGCTTAGGGTTACTGTTAGGGTTGGGATTAGATTTAGTATTAGGGTTAGGGTTAGGGTTACGGTTAGTTTTAGGGTAAGGGTTAGGTTAAAATTAGGGTTTGGATTAGGGTTACGGTTACAATTTGTGTTAGTGTTAGTGTTAGCGTTAGGGTTAGGGTTAGGGTTAGTGTTAAGGTTATGTTTAGTGTCATTGTAAAGGTTAGTTTTTGTTTTAGGCTTACTGTTAGGGTTATGGTTATGGTTACGGTTATGGTTAAATTATGATTAGGGTTAGAAATAGGGATAGAGTTAGTGTTACATTAGGGTTAGGGTTAGGGTTAGTATTAGTTTTAGGTTTGGGTTAGAGTTATGTTTAGTTTTAAGTTGAGGGTTAGAGTTAGGTTGAGTATTAGAATTAGAGTTAGGATAAGGGATAGGTTTAGGTTTTGGGTTATGGTTAGTGTTAGGGTTAGGGTGAGGTTTAGTGTTAGGGTTAGTGATAGTGTTAGGGTTAGTGTTAGGTTTTGGGACAAGTTAAGGTTAGTGTTAGGGTAAGGGTTAAGGTTACTGTTAGGATTAGCTTTAGAATTTGGGTTAGGTTTAGTGTTAGTGTTAGGGTTAGGGTTAGGTTTTGAGTTTGAGTTAAGGTTAGGGTTAGTGTTAAGTGTAGGGTTAGGGTTAGTGTTAGTGATAGGGTTAGGGCTGGTGTTAGGGTTAGGTATAGTGTTAGCATTACAATTAGGATAAGGGTTAGGTTTAGGGTTCATGGTAGGTTTAGGGTTAGGGTTAGCGTTAGGATAAAGGTTAGGGTTTGTGATAGGGTTAGGGTTAGGTTTAGTGTTAGGTTAGAGTTATTGTTAGGGTAGTTAAGGTTAGGGTTATGGTTAGAGTTAGTGTTTGTGTTACAGTTAGGGTAAGTGTTGGGGTTATTGTTAGTGTTACGTTTAAAGTTAACATTAGGATTAAGTTTAGGGTTAGGTTTAGAATTCATGTTAGGGTAAAGTTAGGGTTAGGGTTTGTGTTAGGGTTAGGGTTATGATTAGTTGTAGGCTTAGGGTTAGGTTTTGTGCTAGGCTTACCCTTAGGGATATGTTTAAATTTACAGTTAAAGTTTGGATTAGGTTTAGTGTTAGGGTTAATGTTAAGGTAGGTTTGAATTAAGTTTTTGGTTAAGGTAAGTGTTAGGGTTAAGGATAGGGTTAGGTTTAGTTTTAGTGTTAGGGTCAGAGTTAGGGTTATGATTTGGGTTTTTTTAGGGTTAGGGTTAGGGCTTGGGTTCATGTTAAGTTTAGGCTTAGGGTTAGTGTTAGTTTTTGTTTTAGGGTTTGGATTAGAGTTAGAATTAGTGTTAGGTTTAGGGTTAGTGTTTGTGTTAGCGTTAATATTTGGGTTAGGTTTATACCTTGGTTTAGAGTGAGTGTTAGTGTTAGAAGTAGGGTTAGTGTTAGTTTTAGGATCAGGGTTAGTGCAAGGTTTAGGTTTAGGGTTAGGTTTAGGGTTATTGTTAGGGTTAGGATTAGGGTTAGTGTTAGGGTTAGGTTTAAAATTATGGTTAGGTTTAGGGTTTCTGTTATGATTAGGTTAGGGTTAGGTTTATGGTAACTGAGAGGGTAAGGTTAGAGTTAGGGTGTTAGTCTTAGTGGTATGGTTAGGTTTAGGTTTCATTAATATTACTGGTAGAGTTAGTGTTAGGGTTAATGCTAGGTTCAGGATTATGATTAGGGTTAGGTTAGCATTAGCGTTAGAGTTAGGTTAGGGTTGGGGTTATGGTTTGTGGTAGGGTTTGTGTTATGTTTAGGGTTATGGTTAGGGTTAGTGTTATGGTTAGGTTTAGGTTTAGTGTTATGGTTAGGGTTAGGATTGTGTTAGGGTTACAGCTAAAATTATTGTTAGGATTACGGTTATGGTTAGTGTTAAGTTTAAAATTAGGTTTATGTTTGGATAAGAGTGAATGTTATTTTAGGATTAGGTTTAGTTTTAGGGTTCGTGTTAGTGTTAAGGTTAGGGTTAGTATTAGGTTTACATTTAGGGATAGGGTTAGGTTAGGGTTACTGTTGGGGTTAGGGTAAGTTTTAGCATTAGTATATGGGTAAGGGTTATAGATAGGTTTAGGGTTAGTCTTAGGATTAGGGTTAGGGTTAGTGTTTGGTTCAGGGTTAGGGTTAGGTTGAGGGTTAGGTTTAGGGATTTTGTTAGTGTTAGGGTTAGTGTTAGCCATAGGGTTAAGGCTAGGTAGAGTGTTAGGGTTAGTGTTATAGTTAGGTTTAGTTTTAGGATTAGAATTCGTGTTAGACTTAGAGTTAGGGTAAGGGTTAGTGTTAGGTTTATTGTTAAAGTTAGGGTTAATGATATGATTAGTGTTGGGGTTAGGTTTAGGGTTAGTTTTAGTGTTAATTTTAGGGTTAGGTTATGGTTCATGTTAGCTTAACTTTAGGATTAGTGTTAGGGTTAGGACAAGTGTTAGTGTTAGTGAGAGTGTTAGGGTTAGGGTTATGGTTACGATTAGGGTTGGTTTAGTGTTAGTGTTAGGGTTAGGGTTAGGATTAGTGATAAGTTTATGTTTAGGATTAGGGTTAGTGTTGGGTTAGGGTTATGGTAAGCATTAGGTTAAGGTTCGGGTTATGGTTTGGTTTTGGGTTTGTGTTATGTTTAGGATTAGGGTCTGGGTTAGTTTTAGGGTTAGGGTTAAAGTAAGTGTTGGGGTTAAAATTAGGATTAATTTAAAGTTTATGGTTAGGTTTAGAGTTATGGTTAGAATTAGTGTTAGTGTAAAGTTAGAGTTAGGGTTAGTGTTAGGAATAGGTTTTGGGTTAAAGTTAATCTTAGGGTTAGCATTTTTGTTAGGTTTACTGATAAGGTTATATGTAGGTTTACGGTTATGTTTAGGATTCGGTTTAGGTTTAGGGATAAGTGAAGTTTAGGTTATGGTTATATTTAGTGTTAGGTTTAGAAATAGGGTTATGATGAGGGTTAGCTTTAGGGTTAGGGTTAAGGTTATTTTTAGGGTTAAAAGTAGGATTAGGGGTAGGTTAAAAATTAGGGTTAGGGTTAGTGTTAGAGTTAGATTTCGACTTAGGGTTAGGGTTTCTGTTAGAGTTAGGGATATGGTTAGTGTTAGGGTTAGTGTTTGGGTTGGGGTTATGGTTTGTGTTAGGGTTAGGTTTAGTGGTATGGTTAGGTATATGGTTCGTTTTAGGGTAAGCGTTAGGTTTTGTGTTATGGTTACTGATATGGTTTCATATAGGTTTACAATTACAGGTACGATTAAGATTAGGGTTAGTGATAGGTTTAGTGTGGGTTAAGGTTGGGGTTAGTGATAAAGTTATTGTTATTTTAATGTTTAGGTATATGGTTAGCATTAGGGTTAGGGTTAAAGTTAGGGTTAGGGTAACAGTTAGGGTTAGGATAGGGATAGGGTTAGGGTTAGTGTTAGGTTAGGTATAGGTTTAGGGTTAGTGTTAGGTTTAGGTTTAGGGTTTGGGTTATGGTTAGAGTTAGCATTATGGTTTAATTTAGGGTTATAATGAGGTTTAGGATTAGTGTTAGGTTTAGGGTTATGGTTATTTTGAGGGCTAGGTTTAGGTTTAGTGTTAGGGTTATTTTTAGGTTTAGGATTAGAATTAAAATTAGGGTTAGGGTTCGGGTTAGGGTTTCTTTTAAGGTTAGGGATAGGGTTAGGTTTATGTTTAGTGTTAGGTTTGGAGTTATGGTTTCGGTGAGGGTTAGGCTTAGTGGTATGGTTAGGTTTAGGGTTTGTGTTGGAGTCATGGTTAGGGTTAGTTTTAGGGTTTGTGTTGGAGTCATGGTTAGGGTTAGTTTTAGGGTTAGTGTTAGTGTTAGGATTTGGGTTTGGTTAGGTAATTGTTAGTGTTAGGATTAGGTAAAAGTTAGGATTATGGTTTGGGTTAGAGTTGTTGTTAGTTATAGGGTTAAGCTTAGGGTTTGTGATAGGGTTAGCGTTAGTGTTAGGTTTTGTGTTAGGATTACAGTTAGTTTCATGGTTAGGGTTGTGGTTATGTTTAGTGTTAGCTTTTGGGTTAGGGTTAGGGATAGAATTATGTTAGGGTTAGGGTTTGTGTTAGGGTTAGTGTTAGTTTAGATTTAGTTTTAGGGTTAGGGTTAGTGTTAGCTTTAAAGTAAATATTTGGGTACTTGTAGTTTTGGGGTTGAGGTTACATTTAGGTTTAGGTTTAGTGTTAGTGTTAGTGTTAGGGTTAGTGTTAGTTTTAGGGTTAGGTTTAGGGTTAGGGTGAAGGTTAGTGTTAGGTTTTGGGTTACTTTTAAGTTTATGTTTAGGGTTAAGGTTAGCATTAGTGTTAGGGTTAGGGTTAGGATTATGGTTAGAGTTAGTGTTTGGTTTAGGGTTAGGTTTCAGGTTTAGCTTCGTGTCACAGTTAGGATTAGGGTTAGGGTAAGTGTGAGGGTTAGGGTTAGGTTTACAGTTAGTGTTAATGTTATGGTTATGGTTATGGTTAGTGTTAAGTTTAGGGTTAGGGTTAGGATTAGGGTTAGTGTTAGTGTTTGATTTAGGTTTAGGGTTAGGATTAGGTAAGGGTGAGTTTTAGGAATAGATTATGGTCAGGATTATGGTTAGTTTAGGATTTGTGTTAGAATTAGAGTTAATGTTAGTGTTATTGTTACGGTTAGGATTAGTGTTAGTGTTAAGGTTAGGATTAGGTTTAGGGTTAGTGTTAGGTCTAGGGTTAGGGTTTGTTTTAGAATCAGGCTTAGTGGAATCATTAGGGTAAGTGTTAAGGTTAGTGTTATGGTTATGGTTAGGGTTAGGTTTAGTGTTTGGTTTAGGGTAAGGCTTAGGTTTAGGGTAAGTGTTAGGGTTAAGTTTATTGTTAGGTTTATGGTTAGGGTTAGGGTTAGTGTTAGTGTTAGCATCAGGGTTTGGTTTAATTTTAGGGTTAGGTTTAGTTTTACTGTTAGGATTAGTGTTAGTGTTAGGGTTTACATTAGGGTTAGTGTTAAGGTTAGGGCTATGTTTAGTGTTAGGGTTAGGGTTAATGTTAGTGTTAGGGTTACTGTGATGATTAGGATTAGGTTTAGGTAGGATTAGGGTTATAGTAAGGCTTAGGGTTACGGATTGTCATAGGGTTAGGTTTAGGGTTACTGAATTGGCGAGAGTTATGGTTAATGTTAGAATTAGTGTTAGTTAGGGTTAGGATAAGGGTTAGTTTTAGGGATTGTTTTAGGTTTAGAAATAGGTATTGGTTATTGTTAGTGTTAGGGTTAGGGTTAATATTAATATTAAGGTTAATGTTAGGGATAGGGGTATGATTGAGTTTAGTGTTAGGGTATGGGTTAGGGTTAAGTTTAGACTTAGGGTTAGGTTAGTTTTAGTGTTAGATTTAGAATTTGATTTAGGATTAAAGTTAGGGTTAAGGTTAGTGTTAAGTTATGGTTAGAATTACGTTTGGATTGGGGTTAGTGTTAGTGCTAAATTTTGCTTTAGGTTTAGGGTTAGGATTAATGGTAGGGTTAGATTTAGGGTTAGGGTTATTGTTAAGTTTAGGGATACAGTTAGGGTTAAGGTAAAATTTAGTATTAGCATTAGGGTTATGGTTAGGTTTAGAATTATTGTTCATGTTAAGGTTAGGGTTATGGTGAGGTTTAGGGTTAAGTTTAGGTTTAGTGTTAGTATTTGTTTTAGGGTTAGGGATAGGGTTAATTATAATGTTAGGGTTAGGTATAGGTTTAGAGTTAGTGTTACGGTTACAGTTAGGTTTAGGTTTAGTGTTTGCTTAGGGTTAGAGTTAGGGTTAAGTTTAGTGATAGTGTTAGGTTTAGGGTTAAGGTTAGTGTTAGGGTAAGGGTTGGGATTAGGGTTAGGGTTGGTGTTAGGGTTAGAATTAGGTTCTGAGTTAGGATTAGCATTAGTTTTAGGGTTAAGTTTAGGATTAGAGTTAGGATTAGTTTAGGGTTAGGTTTAAAATTACTGTTAAATATTGTGTTAGCGTTTGTGTTAGCATTAGTGTTTGGATGAGGTTTAGGGTGAGAGGTAGTGTTAGAATTAGGGTTAGCGTTAGGTTATGGTTAGGGTTAGTTTCAAGGTTAGGGTTAGGGTTAAGTTTATGGTTACTGTTAGGGTTAAGGTAATGGTTGGGATTAGGGTCAGGGTTAGTGTTAGTGTTCAAAATATGGTTTGTGTTAGTCTTTGGGTTAGTGTGAGTGTTAGTGTTAGGGTTAGGGTTAGGGTTAGGTTTGTGTTAGGGCTACGGTTAGGGTTAATTATAATGTTAGCGTTAGGAATAAGTTAGAGTTAGTGTTAGGGTTAGGATTATGTTTAGAGTTACTGTTAAGGTTACGCTTAGGGTAAGGGTTGTGGTTAGGGTTCTGGTTAGGTTTATGGTTAGTGTTAGTGTTATGGTTATTGTTATTGATATTGTTATGGTAATGGTTAGGTTTAGAGTTAGTGTTAGTCTTTTTTTTTTTTTTAATTTTTTATTGTGGGTTGTTCAAAACATTACAAATTTCTTGACATATCATATTCCACACTTTGATTCTAGTGGGTTATGAACTCCCACCTTCACCCCATACACAGATTGCAGATTCACATCAGTTACACATCCATTGATTTACAAATTGCCATACTAGTGTCTGTTGTGCTCCGCTGCCTTTCCCATCATCCACCCTCCCCCCTCCCCACCTCTCCCCTCCCCTCCCCTCCTCTCTCTCTACCCCCTCCACTGTATAACCCTGAGGGTCTCCTTCCATTACTGTGCAATTTACCTTCTCTCTCCCTTTCCCTCCCACCTCTCATCCCTGTTAAATGTTAATCTTCTTCTCCTGTTCTTCGTCCCTACTCTGTTCTTAGTTACTTTCCTTATATCAAAGAAGACATTTGGCATTTGTTTTTTAGGGATTGGCTAGCTTCACTTAGCATAATCTGCTCTAATGCCATCCATTTCCCTGTAAATTCTATGATTTTGTCATTTTTTAATGCAGAGTAATACTCCATTGTGTATAAATGCCACATTTTTTTTATCCATTCGTCTATTGAAGGGCATCTAGGTTGGTTCCACAGTCTTGCTATTGTGAACTGTGCTGCTATGAACATCGATGTAGCAGTGTCCCTGTAGCATGCTCTTTTTAGGTCTTTAGGGAATAGACCAAGAAGGGGAATAGCTGGGTCAAATGGTGGCTCCATTCCCAGCTTTCCAAGAAATCTCCATACTGCTTTCCAAATTGGCTGCACCAATCTGCAGTCCCACCAGCAATGTACAAGTGTACCCTTTTCCCCACATCCTCGCCAGCACTTGTTGTTGTTTGACTTCCTAATGGCTGCCAATCTTACTGGGGTGAGATGGTATCTTAGGGTGGTTTTGATTTGCATTTCTCTGACAGCTAGAGATGTTGAGCATTTTTTCATGTACTTGTTGATTGACTGTATGTCCTCCTCTGTGAAGTGTCTGTTCAGGTCCTTGGCCCATTTGTTGATTGGGTTGTTTGTTCTCTTATTGTCTAATTTTTTGAGTTCTTTGTATACTCTGGATATTAGGGCTCTATCTGAAGTGTGAGGAGTAAAGATTTGTTCCCAGGATGTAGGCTCCCTATTTCCCTCTCTTATTGTTTCTCTTGCTGAGAAAAAACTTCTTAGTTTGAGTAAGTCCCATTTGTTGATTCTAGTTATTAACTTTTGTGCTATGGGTGTCCTATTGAGGAATTTGGAGCCCGACCCCACCGACTGTAGATCGTAGCCAACTTTTTCTTTTATCAGACGGCGCGTCTCTGATTTGATATCAAGTTCCTTGATCCATTTTGAATTCACTTTTGTGCATGGCGAGAGAAAGGGATTCAGTTTCATTTTGTTGCATATGGATTTCCAGTTTTCCCAGCACCATTTGTTGAAGATGCTATCCTTCCTCCATTGCATGCTTTTAGCCCCTTTATCAAATATAAGATAGTTGTAGTTTTGTGGATTGGTTTCTGTGTCCTCTATTCTGTACCATTGGTCCACACGCCTGTTTTGGTACCAGTACCATGCTGTTTTTGTTACTATTGCTCTGTAGTATAGTTTGAAGTCTGGTATCGCTATACCGCCTGATTCACACTTCTTGCTTAGCATTGTTTTTGCTATTCTGGGTCTTTTATTTTTCCATATGAATTTCATGATTGCTTTCTCTATTTCTACAAGAAATGCCATTGGGATTTTGATTGGCATTGCATTAAACCTATAGAGAACTTTTGGTAATATCGCCATTTTGATGATGTTAGTTCTGCCTATCCATGAACAGGGTATATTTTTCCATCTTCTAAGATCTTCTTCTATTTCTCTCTTTAGGGTTCTGTAGTTTTCATTGTATAAGTCTTTCACCTCTTTTGTTAGGTTGATTCCCAAGTATTTTATTTTTTTTGAAGATATTTTGAATGGAGTGGTTGTCCTCATTTCCATTTCAGAGGATTTGTCGCTGATATACAGGAATGCCTTTGATTTATGCGTGTTGATTTTAAATCCTGCCACTTTGCTGAATTCATTTATTAGCTCTAATAGTTTCTTTGTAGAGCCTTTTGGGTCTGCTAGATATAGAATCATATCATCTGCAAATAGTGATAATTTAATTTCTTCTTTTCCTATTTTTATGCCTTTAATTTCTTTCGTCTGTCTAATTGCTCTGGCCAGTGTTTCGAGAACTATGTTGAAGAGAAGTGGAGAGAGAGGGCATCCCTGTCTTGTTCCAGATTTTAGAGGGAATGCCTTCAGTTTTTCTCCATTCAGAATAATGCTAGCCTGAGGCTTAGCATAGATTGCTTTTACAATATTGAGGTATGTTCCTGTTATCCCTAGTTTTTCTAGAGTTTTGAACATAAAGGGATGCTGTACTTTGTCAAATGCTTTTTCCGCATCTATCGAGATGATCATATGGTTCTTATTTTTAAGTCTATTGATGTGGTGAATAACATTTATTGATTTCCGTATATTGAACCAGCCTTGCATCCCAGGGATGAATCCTACTTGATCATGGTGTACAATTTTTTTTATATGTTTTTGTATCCGATTCGCCAGAATTTTATTGAGGATTTTTGCATCTAGGTTCATTAGAGATATTGGTCTGTAGTTTTCTTTCTTTGAAGTGTCTTTGTCTGGTTTAGGTATCAGGGTGATGTTGGCCTCATAGAATGAATTTGGAAGTTCTCCCTCCTTTTCTATTTCCTGAAGTAGCTTGAAAAGTATTGGTATTAGTTCTTCTTTAAAGGTTTTGTAAAATTCTGCTGTGTAACCATAACCATAGACCTGATATCAGTCCTAGCCCTAATCCTAGCCCTACCCTAAAACAAACACTTGCCCTCATCCTAGACCTAAAACCAGCCTTAATCATAACCCTAATCCTAACCATAGGCCTAACCATAATTCTAACCCTCACCCAACCTCTAAATCCAGCTTTATAATACCAATCTTTACCCTAAACTTAACCCTAACCCTAAACCTAATGCCAGGCCTAAGCTGAACAATAACCCTAGCCCTAATTCTAGCCCTAATTTAACCCTATCCCTAACCCTAACCCTAGCCCTAAGACTAACTCTAACTTTCACACTAGCCCTATCCCTAGTCCTAACCCTTTCCATTACCATAACCCTAACCCTAGCTCTAACCCTAGCCATAAACCTTGCCCTGTCCTTATTCCTAGCCATTACCTTGATCTATCCCTAACTCTAAATCTAACACTAACACTAAGCCTAAGCCTAACATTAAAACTAGCCCTAACCCTAAGGCTACTCATGAAACTATCTCTAACCCTGACCCTAGAAGTAAATCAAAACCAAGCAATAGTCCTAATACTAAACCTTAATTAAACCAAATCCTAATACTACACCTAGACCTAACTTTAGCTCTAATTCAAGTCCTAACCTTAGCCTGAATACTAACCCTGACTCTGACTCATATCCTAACACTCATCCTAGCTCTAAACACCATCCTAACTTTAAACTAAACACTTACAGTAACCATAGCCATAATTTGAGTTTTAATCTTAACCTTAAATCTAACCCTGACCCTGACTACTAACCTAACACTAGCACTAGCTCTAAATATCACCCTAATCTTAAAAGTAATCCTAACACTAGAGGTCTAACCACTAACCATAACTTAATGTTGGGGTTAGTATTAGGATTAGGGTTAGGTTTAGGGTTAGTGTTAGGGTTAGTGTTAGGTTTAATGTTAGGATTAGGGTTAGTTAGTGTTGGGGTTAGGGTTATGGTTTGTGTAAGGGTTATAGTTAGGTTTAGGATTAGCGTTAGGGTTTATGTAAGCATTGGGGTTAGTGTTATTTTTAGGTTTTGGGTTATTATTAAAATTAGCATTAGTGTTAGGTTTAGGGTTAACGTTCATAATAGGGTTAAGATTATGTTTAAGGTTACTGTTAGGGTTAAGATTAGGTTTAGTGTTTGGGTTAGTGTTAAAATTAGGGTAAGGTTTAGGTAAGTGTTAGGGTTTGGGGTAGGTTAGGGTTAGTATTTTAGTTTGAGTTAGGTTTTGTGTAAGGGTTTTGGTTTGGATTACGGATAGGGTTTAGGTTAGTGTTAGGGTTAAGGTTAGGATTAGGGTTAAGTTTAGTGTTAGGTTTATGGTTAGTTTTATTTTAAGGGTTAGGTTTAGGGTTAGTGTTAAAGTTATGGTTAGGGTTAGGGTTAGAATTAGTGTTTGGTTTAGGGTTAGATTTAGGATTAATGTTAGTGTTAGGATTAGGTTTAGGGTTAGTGTTATGCTTGTGTTAGGTTTAGGTTAGGGTTAGGTTTATGGTTAGGTTAAAGTTTGGGTTAGGTTTAGGGTAAGGTTTAAGGTGTGTGTTAGGGTTAGATTTAGGGTTAGGGTAAGGTTAGGGTTAGGATTGGTTTCATATAGGGGAAGGTTTAAGTTAGTATTAGATTTAGGCTTAGGGTTAGGTTAAGAATTTGTGTAAGAGTTACAGTTAGTGTTAGGGTTAGTGTTAGGGTTAGGATTAGTGTTAGGGTTAGCTTTTTGTTTAGGTTTTAGATTAGGATTAGGGTTAGCGTTAGTGTTAGGTTTAGGGTCAGTGTTAGGGTAAAGTTTATGTTTAGGTTTAGGTTTATAATTTGAGTTAGAGTTAGTGTTAGCATAGTGTTAAAGTTAGGTTTAGGATAAGTGTTAGGTTCACTGTTAGGGTTAGTGATAGGTTTATGATTATGATTAGGGTTACCCTTAGGGTTAAGATTAGGTTTAGTATTTGATTTAGTGTAAAAGTTAGGGTTAGGTTAAGGTAAGGATTAGGGTTAGGGTTAGATTAGGGTTAGGATTATGGTTTGGGTTAGGTTTTTTGTTAGAGTTATGGTTAGGATTAGAAACAGGGTTAAGGTTAAAATTAGGATTACAGATAGTGTTAGAGTTAGGGTCCGTGTTAGGTTTAGGGTTAGTGTTAGTATAAGGGTAAGGGTTAAGGTTAGTGTTAAGTTTAGCGTTAAAGTTCAGGTAAGGATTATTGTTTGGTTTAGGGTTAGATTTAGGTTTAGTGTTAGTGTTAGTGTTATGGTTAGGTTTAGTGTAATTGTTAGTGCTAGGTTTAGGTTAGGGTTAGGGTTATGGTTAGGTTAAGATTAAGGTTAGCTTTAGGGTTAGGTTCAGGGTTCATGTTAGCATTAGGGCTAGGGTTATGTTAGGGTTAGGGTTAGGTTTGGGTTCATATTATGGTAGGGTTATGGTTAGTGTTAGCTTTAGTTTTAGGGTTAGGTTTAGACTTAGGTTTAGGGTTACAGTTAAGGTTAGGGTTATTATAGGTTTAGGTTTAGGGTTAGAGTTAGGGATTGGTTTCAGTTTAAGGTTAGGGTTAATGTTAGGATTAGGTTTTTGTTTATGTTTAGGGTTAAGATTAGAGTTAGGGTTAGTGTAGGTTTAGTTTTAGCATTCGGGTTAGAGTTCATTTTAGAATTAGGTTTAGGCTTAGTGTTGTGTTTAGGGTTAGGGTTTGGGTTAGTGTTAAGCTTAGTGTTATTGCATAGGTTAAGGTTATGATTAGGGTTAGTGGCAGGGTTAAGGTTAGTGTAAATTTAGGATTAGGATTAGGGTTAGGATAGAGTTAGGGTTATGGTTAAATTTACAGTCTATGTTATGGTTAGTGTTAGGTTTAGGATTAGGGTTAGGGTTGCGGTTAGGATTAGAGTTAGTGTTAGTGTTAGGGATAGTGTTAGGGTGAGAATTAGTGTTAGGGTTAGGGTTTGGTTAAGCGTTAGCATAAGGTTTAGGTTTAGGTTTAGTGTTATAATTAGAGTTAGTGGTAGTGTTTTGGTTAGGTTTAGGGTGAATGTCAGGGTTAGGTTTAGTGTTAGGTATAGGATTATGTTAGGTTTAGAATAAGGCTTATGGATAGTGTAAGTGTTGGGGTTAGGCTTGGATTTAGTGTTCATGTTAAGGATAGTGTTACAGTTAGATTTTGGTTAGTGTTAGGGTTTGTTTTAGGGTTCGAGTTAAGGTTAGGTTTATAGTTAGTTTTAGTTTAGGTTTATGGTTATTGTTAGGATTAATGTTAGGTTACAGTTAGGGTTAGTTTTAGTGTTTGGTTTGGCATTATAATTAGGTTTAGGGTTAGAGTTAGTGTTAGGATTAGGGTTAATGTCATGTTTAGAGTTAGGTTTAGTTTAAATGTAAAGATTAGGGTTAGGTTAACAGTTAGGATTAGGTTAAGGTTTAGGGTTCGGTTTGGGTTTCAGGTTAAGGTTAGGGTTGATGTTATTGTTAGGGTTAGGTTTACTGTTAGGGTTAGGTAAGGGTTAGGGTTAGGTTTAGAGTTAGTGTTATGGTTAAGATTAGGGATAGGTTTAGGGTTAAGATTATGGTTAGTGTTATATTTTGAGTTACGTTTAGGATTAGTGTTAGTGGAATGTTTAGCGTTAGGGTTAGGTTTAGGGTAAGGGTTAGGGTTACTGTTAGGGTTGGGGTTAGAGTTAGTGATAGGGTTAGGGTTAGTGTAAGTTTTCGGATTAGGGTTAGATTTCTGGTTAGATTTAGAGTTAGAATTAGGGTTTTTGGGTTAGGTTTAGGGTTAGAATAATGGTTAGAGTTAGTGGTAGGTTTAGTATTAGGGTTAATGTAAGGTTAGTGTTTTTTTAGGGTCAGTTTAGGGTTATGGTTATGGTTAGGGTTAGGTTTTGTGTTATGGTTACGCTTAGGTTAGGGTTAGGGTTAATGTTAGGGTTACGGTTAGGGTTAATGTTAGTGTTAGGGTTAGGGTTAAGGTAAGGTTTAGGGTTATGGTAAGGGTTATGATTAGAGTTAGTGTTACTGTTAGGTTTAGGGTTTTGGTGAGTGCTATGCTTAGGTTTAGGGTTAGGGTTAAGGTTAATGTTAGGTTTAGGGTTAGTGTTATGATTAGGATTAGGGTTACAGTTAGGTTTATGTTTAGGGTTAAATCAGGGTGAGGGTTAGATTAGGGTTAATGTTAATGTTAGTGTTAGGCTTAGTGTTAGAATTAGGTTTAGGGTGAGGTTTAGTGTTAGAATTAGGGTTAGGGTTAGAATTAGGATTTGTTTTAGGATTAGGGTAAGGGTTAAGTTTAGGGTTAATGTTAGCGTTAAGGTAAGGTTTGGGATTAGGGTTAGGGTTGGTGTTAGTGTTCAAATTATGGTTTATGTTATGGTTCAGGTTAGTTTGAGTGTTAGTATTAGGGTTAGGGTTAGGTTTATGTTAGGGTTAGGGTTAGGTTTAGGGTTAATTATAGTGTTAGGGTTAGGAATAGGTTAGAGTTAATGTTAGGGTTAGGGTTAAGTTTAGAGTTAATGTTAGGGTTAGGGTTAGAATTAGTGTTCTGGTTAGGGTTAGGTTTATGGTTAGTGTTAGTTTTAGGGTTATGGTTAGGGTTAGTATTATAATAAGTGTTAGGTTTAGGGTTAGTGTTTGGGTTAGTGTTAGCGTTAGTGTTAGGGTTAGTGTTAGGTTTTGGGTTAGTGTTACGGATAAGATTAGGGTTATTTTTAGGGTTAGAATTATGGTTTGGTTTAGTGTTAGGATTATGATTAGGTTTAGTGTTACAGTTAATGTTAGTGTTAGAGTTAGGGGTAGAGTTAGTGTAAGTGTTAGCATTAGAGTTATGTTTAGGGTAAGGGTTATTGTTAGGTTTGGGGTTATGTTTAGGTTTACAATAAGTGATAGGATTAGGTTTGGGGTTAGGTTTTCTCTTAGGGTTCACTTTAGTATTAGGTTTAGTGTTATGGTTGGTTTTAGTGTTAGTGTTAGGGTTAGGGTTAGTTTTAGAGTTAGGGTTAGGTTTAGGATTGGGTTTAGGGTTAGATTTATGGTTAGTGTTAGGAGTAGTTTTAAGGTTAGTGTTAGGAATATGTTTACGTTTCATTTTAGGGTTAAGTTTAGGTTTAGGGTTAGTGTTAGGATTAGAATTAATGTCGTATTAGGGTTAGGGTTACGGTGAGTGTTAGGGTTAGGGTTAGAATTAGGGTGAAAGATAAGGTTATGGTTAGGTTTTGTGTTAGTGTTTGGTTTAGGGTTAGGGTTAGGGTTTATTATACTGTCAGGGTTAGGGATAGGTTTAGTGTTAATTTTAGGGTTAGACATAGGTTTAGGGTTAGTGTTATGATTATTATTAGAGTTAAGATTAGTGTTAGGGTAAAGATTATTGTTAGGTTATGGGTTAAGATTCGTGGTAGGGTTAGGTTTATGGTTAAGGTTACTTTTGGGGTAAGAGTTAATGTTAGGGTTAAGGTTAGTTTTAGGGTTAGATTTATGGTTTGAGTTAGGATTAGGGTTAGGGTAATTTTTAGGATTAGGTTTACAGTTAGGATTATGATAGGGTTAGGGTTAATTTTATTGTTAACTTTTGTGTTAGGGTTAGCTTTAGAGTCAGTGTTAGGATTAGGTTTACGGTTAGGTTTAAGTTTAGTGTTATGGTTAGAGTTAATGTTAAGTTTAAGGTTAGTGTTAGGGTTAATGAAAGGGTTAGAATTAGTGTTAAGTTTAGTGTTAGTGTTAGAGTTTGTGTTAGGGATCGGTTTAGAGTGAGTGCTTGTGTTAGGGTTAGGGTTAGGGTTATATTTGTGTTAGGGAACAGGTTAGGGTTAAGGTTACTGTTAGGGTTAGGAATAGGTTTAGAGTTAATGTTAGTGATAGGTTTAGGATTATGGTTAGTTTTAGGGTTACATTTATGGTTAATGTTAGTGTTATGGTTTAGAGTTAGTGTTAGGTTTAGGGTGAGAGTTAGGGTTACTATTAAGTTAGTGTTAGGGTTAGGGTTCTTTAGGGTTAGGATTAGTGTTAGGGTTAGGATTATAGTTAAGTTTAGTGTTAGTGTTAGGGTTAGGGTTAGTTTTAAGGTTAGTAATAGTTTAATTCGGGAGAGGTTGAGTTTTAGTGTTAGGCTTATGGTTAGGGTTAGTGTTACAGTTAGGATTATGGTTAGGGTTCTGGTTAGTGTTAAGGTTAGTGTAAGTTTTACGATAGTTTTAGGGTTAGGGTAATGGTAAGGGTTAGATTTATGTTTAGGGTTATTGTATGGTTACATTTAGGGTTAGGGCTAGTGTTCGTATTAGGGTAAGTTTTAGGGTTTTGTTAAGGGTTACAGGTAGGTTTAGTGTTAGGTTAAGTTTTAGGATTATCATTAGTGTTAGTCTTAGGGTTAGGGTTTGGGTTAAGATTAGGGTTAATGTTAACTTTTGTTTTAGGTTTAGGGTAAGTGTTAGGGTTAGGTTTACAATAACAATTAGGGATAGGTTTAAGGTTAATTTAGGGGTTAGGTTTAGGATTTGTGTTAGGGTTAGTGTTAGGGTTAGGCTTAGGGTTAGGATTAGTGTTAGTTTTAGTGTTACTGATAGGGTTAGAAATGGTGTTAGGATTAGGAAGAGGTTTAGGTTTTTTTGTTAGGGATAGGGTTAGTATTAGGTTTAGGTTTAGGGTTAGTGTTAGGGTTAGTATTATGTGTTAGAGTTAGTGTTAGTTTTATGTTAGTGTTAGGGTTAGGGTTATGGTTACAGTTAGGTTTATGGTTAGGGTTATTGTATGGTTACGGTTAGGGTTAGGGCTAGTGTTCGGATTTGGGTAAGGATTAGGATTTGGTTAAGGGTTACAGGTAGCTTTAGTGTTATGTTTAGTGTGAGGATGAGCGTTAGTGTTAGAATTAGTTTATAGGTTAGGGTTAGTGGTAGGGTTATTGTTGGTTTAAGGTTAGTGTTAGTTTTAGAAATAGGGACAAGGTTTTCATTAGGGTTAGTGTTAGGTTTAATGAAAGTTTTAGGGTAAGTGTTAGGGTTAGGGTTAGGGTTAGTGCTCGGATTAGATTTATGGTTTGTGTTAGGATTAAGGTTAGGTGTTTGATAGGTTTAGGTTTAAGTTAAAGTTTAGGATTAGGGTTAGTGTTAGGGTTATGTTTAGGTTTTGGGTTATATTTAGTGTTAAGTTTAGGGATAGGGTTAGTGTTAGGATTAGGTTTAGGTTTAGAGTTAGTGTTAGTGTTAGGGTGAAGGTTAGTGTCAGGTTTAGGATTAGGATTAGGTTTAGTGTTAGTATAGTGTTAGGTTTGGGGTAAGGGTTAGTGTTAAGATTTGGGTTTGAATTACTCTTATGGTTAGAGTCAGGGTTAGGGTTGGTGTTATGTAAGGTTTAGGCTTAGGGTTAATTTAGGGTAAGGGTTAGGGATTCAGTTAGGGTTTTTGTTAGCATTAGGATTAGAGTTACATTAGGTTTAGAGTTAGAGTTAGGGTTAGGATTAGGGTTACATTAGGGTTAGGGTTAGAGTTAGGGTTAGGGTTAGGTTTATGTTTAATGTTAGGTTATGTTTATGTTTAGGGTTAGGGGTTAGTGTTAGGCTTAGGGTAAGGGTTATGTTTAGGGTTCGAGTTAGGGTTAGGGGTAGGTTTCGGGGTAGGTTAGGGTTACTTTTTGGGTTAGGATTAGGGTTAGGGTTAGTGTTACTGTTAGAGTTAAGATTAGGTTTATGGATAGGGTTAGGTTTAGATTTAGGGTTAGGGTTAGGGTTAGTGATAGGGATAGGGTTGAGTTTAGGGTTAGTGTTAATGTTAGGTTTAAGTTTAGGATTAGTGTTAAAGTTAGTGTTAGGTATAGTGTTAGGATTAGGGTTAGGGTAAAAGTTAGGAAATGGGTAGTGTTATTGTTATGTTAGGGTTAGGGTTATGTTTTGGGTTAGGGTTTTTTTTAGGTTTACAGTTAAGGTTAGGGTTAGTTTAGTCTTAGGGTTAGGGTTAAATTTAGGGTTAGTGTTACGTTTAATGTTAGGGTTAGGTTTAGGGTTAAGTATAGGTTTAGTGTTAGGATTATGGTTAGTTTTAGGATTAGTATTACAGTTAGGGTTAGGTTTAGGTTTAGTGTAAGGGTTAATTGTTAGTGTTAAGATTAGGGTTAGCGGTAAGGTTCGTGTTTGGGGTTAAGTTTAGGTTTAGGGTTAGTGTTGCATTTAGGGTTATGGTTAGGTTTAGGTTTAGTGTTTGGGTTAGTGTTATAGTTAGGTGTGGGGATAGTGTTAGAATTAGGGTTAGTGTTAAAGTGAAGCTTAGGTGTATTGTTAGTGTAGAGTTAGGGTTAAGGTTATAGTTAGTGTTAAGATTATGGTTAGTTTTAGAATTTGTGTTTGGGTTAGGTTGAGGTTTAGGTTTAGGGTTATTGTTAGTGTTTGGTTAAGATTAGGGTTAGATTTAGTGTTAGGGATAGGAGGATTTTAAGGTTAGTATTATCGTTAGGTTAAGGGTTAATGTATTTCATACCATTAGGTTTAGGGTTAGGGTATGGTTAGTGTTAGGGATAGGTTTAGGGTTAGTGTTAAAGTTAGGGATAGGGTAAGGGTTTGGGTTAGTGTTAGATTTTGGTTAGGGTTAAGTTTTGGTAATGGTTAAGGTTAAGGTTAGGGTTAGGGTTAGTGTTGTGGTTAGAATTTCGGTTAGTATTAGGGTTAGGGTTAGTCTTAGATTAGGGTTAGGTTTAATGTTAGGGTTTGGGTTAGAATTAGGGTTAGCATAAGTTTTAGGGTTTGGGTTAGGATTATGGTTACAATTAGTGTTAGTTTTAGTGTTGGGGTTAGGGTTAGGCTTAGTGTTAAGTTTATTGTTTGGGTTAGTGTTAGGTTTAGGGTTAGGGTCTGTGTTAAGTTTAGGTTTAGTGTTATAGTTTGGTTACAATAAGTGTTACAATTAGAGTTAGAGTTATGTTAGGTTTAGGGTTAGGGTTAGGATTAGTGTTAGTGTTAGGGTTAAAGTTAGTGTTAGGTTTAGGGTAATTACTGTTAGGGTTAGAGTCAGGGTTAGGGTTGGTGTTATGTAAGTTTTAGGCTTAGAGTTAAGTTAGGGTTAGGGTTTGAGTTAGTGTTTTTGATAGGGTTAGGATTAGGGTTACATTAGGTTTAGGGTTAGAGTTAGGTTTAGAATTAGGGTTACATTAGGGTTAGGGTTAGAATTAGGGTTAGGGTTAGGTTTATGTTTAATGTTAGATTGTGTTTATTTTTAGTGTTCGTTTTAAGGTTAGGGTAAGTGTTAGTTTAAGTGTTATGGTTAGGGTTGGGGTTAGTGTTAGGCTTAGGGTGAGAGTTATGTTTAGGGTTTTGGTTAGTGTTATTGTTAGGTTTCATGTTAGGGTTATTGTGAGGGTTAGGTTTGGGGTTTGGGTTTAGGTTTGGTTTAGGGTTTGGGTTATACTTATGGTTATATTTAGGCATAAGGTTTTGTTTAGGTTTAGGATTAGGTTTACTGACGGTTTAGGTTTAGAGTTATGGTTATGATTAGGTTATATTGAGTCTTAGGATTAGTGTTAGGGTTAGTTTTAGGGTTACCGTTAAGGATAGGGTTAGTGTAAGGGTAACAGTTAGGGTTAATATGTTAGGTTTAGAGTTAGGTTTAGAGTTAGGGTTAGTATAGGGTTAGCGTTGGGGTAAGATTAAGTGTTAACATTTGAATTAGGGTTAGTATTAGATTTAGGTTTAGGGTTAAGTAAGGGTTAGGGTTAGGGTTAGGGTTAGGTAAGGGTTTGGTTTGGGGTTTGGGTTAAGGTTTGTGTAAGGGTTAGGATTAGGGTCAGGGTTACTTTAGGGTTAGCGTAATGGTTAAGGTTAGTGTAAGGGATAGTTTTAGTGTTTGGGTTAGGGTTAGTATTAGGTTTTTGGTTTGGTTTATGGTTAGTGTTAGGATTAGGGTTACTGTTAGTTTAGGGTTAGATTTTGGGTTAGATTTAGGGTTAGAGTTAGTGTTAGTGCTAGGTTTATGGTTAAGTTTAGGTTAGGGTTTGTGTTACAGTTAAAGTTAGAGTTAGGTTACGGTTAGATTTAGGATTAGGGTTAGGGTTGGGGATAGGGTTAGGGTTAGGGTGAGGCTTAGGTTTAGTGTTGGGGTTAGGGTTACACTTAGTGTTAGGTTTAGTTTTAGGGTAATGGTTAGGATTTGGGTTAGAATTAAGTTTAGTGTTTGGGTTAGGGTTAGGGTTACAGATTGTTTCAGTCTTAGTGTTAGGGTTTGAGTTAGGGTTAGTGTTAGTGTTAACTTTTTGTTTAGGATTAGCATTAGTTTTAGGGTTAGGGTTAGTGTTAGTTTTATGTTAGGTTTAGGGTTATTGTTAGTGTTAGGTTTATGGTTAGTTTTAGGGTTAGAGTTTGTCTTAGGGTCAGTGTTAAGTTTAGGGTTAGCTTTAGCTTTCATGTTAGGGTTAGTGTTAGGGTTATGGTTAGGGTTAGGGTAAGGCTTAGGGTTAGTGTTAGGGTTAGGGTTAGGGTTATTGTTAGGGTTAGGTTTAGTGTTATGGTTAGTGTTAGGGTTAGGATTAGTGTTAGGTTTAGTGTTAAGGTTGTGTTTAGTGATAGGTTTAAGGTTATGGTTTGTGTGAGGGTTACAGTTAGTGTTATGGTTATGGTTATGGTTATGATTAAAGTTAGGATTAGGGTTAGGGATAGAGTTGGGGTTAGTGTTACATTAGGGTTAGGGTTAGGTGGGTGTAAGGTTAGTGTTAGTTTTACGTTTGGGCTCATGTTAGGTTTAGGTTTAGGTTGAGGGTTAGAGTTAGTATGAGGGTTAGGTTTAGGATAAGTGATAGATTTAGGTTTAGGTTTAGGGTTAGTGTTAGTGTGAGGGTGAGGTTTAGTTTTAGGGTTAGCATTAGGGATAGTTTTTAGATTAGTTATAGGTTTAGTGTCAGTGTTAGATTTTGGGATAGGTTTAGGTAAGATTTAGAGTTAGGGTTAGGGTTAGTTTTTTTGTTTGTTTGTTTGTTTGGGTTAGGTTTAGGGTTAGTGTTAAATGTAGGGTTATAGTTAGGGTTAGTCATAGGGTTAGGGTTGGGTTTAGGGTTAGGTTTAGTGTTAGTGTTACGGTTAAGATAAGGGTTAAGTTTAGAGTTCTGTGTCTGGTTAGGGTTAGGGTTAAGGTTAAGGTTAGGATAAAGTTTAGGGTTAGTGATAGGGTTAGTTTTAAGGTTAGTGTTAGGTTAGAGTTAGTTTTAGGGTTAGGTTAAGGTTACGGTTATGGTTAGAATTAGGGTTTGTGTTATAGTTAGGGTTTAATGTTGGGGTTTGTGTTAATGTTAGGGTTAAATTTAGTGTTATGTTTAGGTTTACATATAGGGTTAGGTTAAGGTTTAGATTTGTGTTTAGGTTTAGTGTTAGAGTTCGTGTTAGAATAAAAGTAGAGTTAGTGTTTGTGTTAGGGTTATTTGTAGGGTTAGGGTTAGGGTTTGTGTTAGGTTTACTGATAGGGTTATATTTAGAGTTACAGTTACAGTTTGGATTAGGTTTAGGGTTAGGGTTAGGGTTATGTTTAGGGTCAGTGTTAGGTTTAGAGTTAAGGTTAGGTTTACGGTTATTGTTAGGGTTAGATTTAGGGTTAGGGTTAGGGTTTGGTTAGGTTTAGTCTTAGTGTTAGTGTTAGGTTTAGGTTTAGGTTTAGATTTTGGGTTAGGGTTAGGAATAGTGTTAGGATTAGGGTTAGTGTTTGTGTTAGCATTAGTTTGGGTTAGGGTTATACTTAGGTTTAGGGTGAGTGTTAGTGTTAGTGTTTGTTTTACATTTAGGATTAGGTTTAGTACTAGGGTTAGGTTTAGTATTAGGTTTAGGGTTATATTAGGGTTAGAATTAGGGTTAGGGTTTGTTTTATGTTTAAAGTTGGTGTTAGGGTTAGTGTTAGTGTTACGGTTAGGTTTAGGGTTAGGGTTTCTGTTAAGAATAGGTTTACATATAGGTTTATGGTTATTGATAGGATTAGGAATAGTGTTAGGGTGAGTGTTAGGCTTATAGGTATGTATAGGTTTAGGGTTCGTTTTAAAATTACAGGTAAAATTAGCATTAGTGTTAGGTTCAGGATTATGATTAGGGTTAGGTAAGCCTTAGCATTATAATTAGGTAAGCGTTAGGTTTATGGTTTCGGTTAGAGTTTGTGTTAGGCTCATGTTTAGGGTTAGGGTTAGTGGTAGAGTTAGGGTAAGGTTTAATGTTAGGGTTAGGGTTAGGTTTGTGTTAGGGATAAGTTAAAGTTATGGTTAGGGTTACAGTTTCGGTTAGTGTTATGTTTCTGGTTAGGTTAAGGATTATGTTTAGGTTAGGATAAGGGTGCTTTTAGGCTAGAATTAGGTTTAGGTTTAGGGTTCGTGTTAGGGTTAAGATTAGGGTTAGTTTTAGGTTTCCATTTAGGATTAGAAATAGGATAGTGTTAGTGTTAGTGTTAGGGTTAGTTTTAGCCTAAGTATTTGGGTTAGGGCAATAGATAGGATTAGGGTTAATGTTAGGATTGGGATTAGGGTTAGTATTTGGTTTAGGGTTAGATTTTGGATTAGGGTTAGGTTAGAGTTTTTATTAGTGTTAGGTTTAGGTTTAGCCTTAATATTAATGTTATGGTTAAGGTTAGTGTTAGGGTAAGTTTTAGGGTAAGGTTTAAGGTTTGTGTTAGGGTTAAGTTTAGGGATAGTGTTAGGGTTAGGATAAGGGTTACTGTTTGTGATAGTGTTAGGCTTAGGTTTAGGGTTAAGGTTAGGTTTAGGGTTAGTGTTAGGGTTGGGGTTAGGGTTAGGATTAGGTATAAGTTTAGGTTTAGGGTCAGGGTTAGTGTTAGGTTAGGGTTAGTGTTAGTGTTATGTTATGGTTTGGGTTATGGATAGGGTTGGTGTTTGTGTTATGGTTAGGATTAGGGTTTGGGGTATTTTAGTGTTAGGGTTAAAGTTATTGTTAGGGTTAGTATTAGGGTTAGGTTTAGTTTTAGGGTTATGTTTATAATTAGTGTTAGTGTAAAGTTAGGGATTGGGTTACTGTTAGGATTAGGGTTAGGGTTAGTATTATGGTTAGGGTTTGGGTTTGTGTTAAGTTTACTGATAGGGTTACATATAGGTTTACAGTTACATTTAGGATTAGGGTTAATGTTAGGAATAGGTTTTGCTTAGGATAGTGTTAGGGTTAGTGTTAAAGTTATTGTTATTTTTACGGTTAGGGTTAGGGTTAGTGCTAGGGTTAGGGTTAGGGATACACTTAGGGTTTAGTTAGGGTTAGGGTTAGTGTTCATGTTAGGTTTAGGGTTATGGTTAGTGTTAGGTTTAGGTTTAGGGTTTGGGTTAGGGTTAGGGTTAGCATAAGGGTTAGCATTAGTGTTTGGTTTAGGGTTATAATGAGGTTTAGAGTTAGTGTTAGTGTTAGGGATAGGTTTAGTGTTAGTTTTAGGGATAGAGTTATAGTGAGGGCTAGGTTTAGGTTTAGGGTTAGGGTTATTTTTAGGGTTAGGATTAAGGTTAGGGTTAGGATTAATGTTAGGGTGAGGTTTAGACTTAGGGTTAGGGTTTCTTTTAGGTTTGGGAATACGGTTTGTGTTAGGGTTAATGTTAGGGTTGAGCTTAAGGTTTTGGTGAGGATTAGGCTTAGTGATATGGTAGCTTTAGGGTTCGTGTTAGGGTTATGGTTAGGATTAGTGTTAGGGTTAGTGCTAGGATTTGGGTTTGGTTAGGTAAGTGTTAGTGTTAGGGTTAGGTAAAAATTAGCATTATGCTTTGTGTTAGGGTTGCTGTTAGGTATAGAATTAGGCTTAGGGTTTGTGTTAGGGTTGTGGTTAGTTTCATGGTTAGGGTTACGGTTACGGTTAGTGTTAGGTTTCACATTAGAGTTAGGGATAGGATTATGTTAGGGTTAGGGTTCGGATTAGGGTTAGGTTATAATTATTGTTAAGGTTAGGGTTCATGATAGGGTTAGGATTAGGATTAGAGTTAGTGTTAAATTTAGGTATAGGATTAGGTTTAGGGTTAGTGTTAGGTTTAGGGTCAAGATTAGGGTAACTTAGTTTTGGAGTTAGTGTTACATTTACATTTAGGTTAAGTGTTAGTGTTAGGGTTAGGGTTTAGTTTAGGGTTAGGGTTAGGTTTTGGTTTAGGGTGAGGGTTAGGGTTAGGGTTATTTTAAGTTCATGTTTAGGGTTAGGGTTAGCGTTAGGGTTAGTGTTAGTGTTAGAGTTAGGTTTAGGGTTAGGTTTAGTGTTAGGTTTATGGTTAGGTTCAGGGTTAATCTTCATGTTACAGTAAGGTTTAGGGTTAGGGTAAGTGTGAGGCTTAGGGTTAGGGTTATGGTTAGAATTAGTGTTATGTTCAAGTTTAGGGTTAGGGTTAAGATTAGGGTTAGTGTTAGGGTTTGATTTAGTTTTAGGGTTAGTGTTTGTGTTAGGGTTAGTGTTAGGGTTAGCGTAGGGTTAGGGTTAGCATAGGGTTAGGGTTAGTGTTATGCTTAGGGTTATGATTCATCTTAGGGTTAGGATAAGTGTTATGGTCATCGGTCACCCTAACACTAACCCTAACCTTAACACAAACACTAACCCTAGTGTTAGGGTTTGGGATAGTGTTAGGGTTAGTGTTATCGTTAGGTTTAGGGTTAAGGTTTCTCTTACCATTAGAATTACGATTAGGGTATGCTTATGTCAGGTTTATGGTTAGGATTAGTGTTGGGGTTGTGGTTAGTGCTATAGTTTGGATTACGATAACAGTTAGGAATAGGGTTAGAGTTAGGTTAGGGTTAGGTATAAGGTTATGTTTAGGGTTAGTAATAGGGTTAGGTTTAGGAAGAGTATTTGTGTTAGGGTTAGTGTTAGCATTAAAGTAGGGTTAGCGTTAGGTTTAGGATTCGTGTTAGGGTTAGTTTTCATATTAGGTTTAGGTTTATGGTTAGGGTTAAAGTTAGGGTAAGTGTTAGGGTTAGTTTTAGGTTTACGGTTAGCGTTAGTGTTTGGGAAAGGGTTATAATCAGGTTTAGGTTTACTCTTTGGTTTAGGGTTAGTTATAGGTTTAGGGTTAGGTTTAGGGTTAGGATGAGGGTTAGGTTTAAGTTTAGGGTTAGGGTTAGTGTTAGGTTTAGGTTTACAGTTAGGGTTAGGTATAGGGTTTTTATGAGGATTAGGGTTAGCGTTAGCATTAGGTTTTCTGTTAGAGTTAGTGTTAGTTTTGGGATTAGTGTTAGAATTAGTGTGATGTTAGGTTTAGGGTTAGGGTTTTGGTTAGGGTTAGGATTTGTGTTAGGTTTAGAGTTAGCATAAGTGTTAGGGTTAGAGTTAGGGTTAAGGTTAGAGTTCGTGTTAGGGTTAGGGTTAGTGTTAGGTTTAGGGTTAGAGTTAAGTTAAAGTTAGTATTATGTTAGGGTTAGGCTTAGTGTTAGGTCAAGGTTTAGCGTTATGGTGAGGTTTAGTATTAATGTTAGGTTTAGGGTTAGCTTTAGGGTTAGGGTTAGGGTTGGGGTTAGGGTTAACATTAATGTCAGGTTCAGATTTAGGTTTAATGATAGTGTTAGTGATAGGGTTAGGTTAAGTTTAGTGTTTGTTTTAGGTTTTGTGTTATTGTTATTTTTAGGGTTAGGGTTACAATGAAGGTTATTGTAAGGGTTAGGTTTTGTTTAGGGTTAGGGTTTGGGTTTGTTTAGGGTTAGGATTATGGTTAGTGTTAGGTTTAGGTTCAGGGTGATGGTTAGAGTTAGGGTTAGGGTTATTGTTAGAGTTAGGTTAGTTTAATGGTTAGGGTTAGGGTTAAGGTTAGGGTTAGGATTTGGATTAGGTTTGATGTTAGGGTTAGAGTTAGGGTTAGGTTTCAGTTAAGTTTAGAAATAGAATGAGGGTTCGTGTTAGTGTAATTGTTAGAGTTAGTGTTAGTATTAGCTTTAGGTTTAGCATTAGGTTGAGTGTTAGGGTTAGGTATAGGGTGAAGTTTAACATTAGAGTTTGGTTTAGGGTTATAGTTAGGCTTAGGTTTAATGTTAGGGTTTGAGTTTGTTTTATTGTTAGGTTTAGTATTATGGTTAGTGTGAGGATTAGGGTTAGGGTTTGTGGTAGGTTTAGGTTTAATGTTATTGTTATTATTACAGTTAGAAATAGGGTTATATTTAGTTAAGGTTTAGGATTAGGGTTAGAGTTATGGTTAGGATTAGTGTTATAGTGAGGTTAGGGATAGTGTTAGATTTAGTTTTAGGGTTACAATTAGGATTAGGTTTAGTGTAATGGTTTGGGTTAACGTTAATTTTAGGTTTAGAGTTAGTTTTTGAGTAAGAGTTAGTGATAGGTTAGCATTGGGGTAAGATTTAGTGTTAACATTTGGATTAGGCTTACTGTTAGGTTTAGTGTTAGGTTTAGGGTTAGGGTTAGGTAAGGGTTAGGGTTAGGCTTACTGTTAGGTTTAGTGTTAGGTTTAGGGTTATGTTTAGGTAAGGGTTAGGGTTATGGTTAGGTAAGGGTTAGGGTTATGGTTAGGTAAGGGTTATGGTTATGGTTTGGATTAGGATTTGTGTTAGGTTTATGATTAGTGTTAGGGTTACAATAGGTTTAGGTTTAGGGTTAGCTTTAGGGTTTCTGTTAGGGTTAGTGTTAATGTAGCGTTAGGGTTAGGGTGAGGCATATGGTTAATGTTAGGGTTAGGGTAAGGGTTAGTATTAGGGTTAGGTTTAGGGTTATGTTTAGTGTTAGTGTTAGGGTTAGGTTAAAATTAGGGTTTGGATTATGGTTACGGTTACAATTTGTGTTAGGGTTATGGTTACAGTTACAATTATGGTTAAAGTTAGGATTAGGGTTAGGGATAGGGATAGGGATAGTGTTACATTAGGATTTGGGTTAGGTTCAGTGTTAGTTTTAGGTTTGGGTTAGTGTTAGGTTTAGGTTTAGGTTGAGGATTGGAGTTAGGTTGAGGATTATAGTTAGTGTTAGGATAAGTGATAGGTTTAGGTTTAGGGTTAGGGTTAGTATTAGGGTTTTGGTGAGGTTTAGTGTTAAAGTTAGTGATAGGGTTAGGGTTAGGGTTAGTGTTTGGATTAGGTCTAGAGTTATGGTTATTGTTAGGTTTTGGGATAGTTTTAGGTTAGTGTTAAGGTGAGTGTTAGGGTTAGTGTTAGGATTAGGATTAGCATTTTATTTAGGGTTAGTGTTAGTGTTAGGTTTAAGGTTAGGTTTCGAGTTTGGGTTAGGGTTAGTGTTAGTGTTAAGTGTAGGGTTAGGGTTAGTGTTAGTGATAGGGTTAGGTTTGGGGTTAGGGTTAGGGTTAAGATAAAGGTTAGGGTTAGTGATAGGGTTAGTTTTACGGTAAGGGTTAGTGTTAGGTTAGAGTTACTGTTAGGGTAGGTTTATGTTAGGGCTATGGTTAGAGTTAAGTTTTGTGTTACGGTTAGGTTTAGTGTTGGGTTCAGTGTTAGTTTTAGGGTTAAAGTTAATGTTAGGATTAGATTTAGGGTTTTGGTTAGGTTATGCTTTAAGATAAGATTTAGGATTAGGTTTAGATTTCATGTATGGATAAAGTTAGGGTTAGGGATTGTGTTAGGGTTACGGTTATAATTAGTTGTAGGCTTAGGGTTAGGTTTTGTGTTAGAGTTACCGTTAAGGTTATGTTTAGAGTTACGGTTATGGTTTAGATTAGGTTTAGTGTTACGGTTAGTGTTAGGGTAGTTTTGAGTTAAGGTTAGTGTTAAGGTTAGTGTTAGGGTTAGGTTAGGTTTAGATTTAGTGTTAGTGTGAGAGTTGGGGTTAGGGTTAAGGTTTGGTTAGGGTTAGGGTTAGGGTTTGGGTTGGGGTAGGGTTAGGGATAGTGTTAGGTTTTGGTTTAGGGTTTGGGTTAGGGTTAGAATTAGTGTTAGGTTTAGGGTCAGTGTTTGTGTTAACATTAATGTTTGGGTTAGGGTTATACATAGGTTTAGAGTGAGTGTTAGTGTTGGAAGTAGGGTTAGTGTAAGTTTTAGGGTCAGGGTTAGTGCGAGGGTTAGGATTAGGTTTAGCATTAGGGTTATTGTTAGGGTTAGGATTAGGGTTAAGTATATGGTTAGTTTTAAAGTAGGGTTAGGGTGAGTGTTAGGGTTAGGATTAGGTTTAGGGTTTCTGTTATTATTAGGGTTAGGGTTAGGTTTATGTTTACTGATAAGGTTAGTGTTAGGGTTATGGTGAGGGTAAATCTTAGTGGTATGTTTAGGTTTAGGTTTTGTGTTAAAATTTTGGGTACAGTTAGGGTTAGGGATAGTGCTAGTGTCAGGATTTTGATTAGGGTTAGGTAAGTGTTAGTGTACAGTTAGGTTAGGTTTTGGGTTATGGTTTGGGTTAGGGTTTGTGTTAGGGTTAGGTTTAGGGTTAGGGTTAGTGTTAGGTTTAGGGTTAGGTTTAGTGTTAAGGTTAGGGTTAGGTTTGTGTTACGGTTACAGCTAAAGTTAAGATTAGGATTACGGTTATCGTTAGTGTTAAGTTTTGGGTTAGGTTTAGGGTTACGTTTAGGTTAGGATAAGAGTGAGAGTTATATTAGGATTATGTTTAGGTTTAGAGTTTGTGTTAGGGTTAAGTTTAGTGTAAGTGTTAGGCTTACATGTAGGGATAGGGTTAGGTTAGGGTTACTGTTGGGGTTATGGTTAAGTTTAGCATTAGTATTTAGGTTAGGGTTATAGATAGGTTTAGGGTTAGTGTTAGAATTAGTGTTAGCGTTAGTGTCTGGTTTAGGGTTAGGGTTAGGGTGAGGATTATGTTTAGGGTTATTTTTAGTGTTAGGGTTAGTGTTAGCCTTAGAGTTAGGGTTAGGTTTAGGGTTAGGGTTAGTGTTATAGTTATGTTTAGGTTTAGGATTAGAATTTGTGTTATACTTAGAGTTAGGGTTAGGGTTTTTGTTAGGTTTACTGTTAAGGTTAGAGTTAATGATATGGTTAGTGTCGGGGTTAGGTTTAAGTGTTAATTTTAGGTTTAGTTTTAATGTTCATGTTAGGGTTAACTTAAGGGTTAGTGTTAGGTTGAGGGAAAGGGTTAGTGTTCATGATAGGGTTAGGGTTAGAGTTACAGTTACAGTTAGGGCAGGGTTAATATTAGGGTTAAGGTTAGTTTTAGGATTAATGATAAGTTTAGGTTTAAAGTTAGGGTTAGTGTTGGGTTAGGGTTTGATTAGGGTTAGGTTAAGTTTCAAGTTATGGTTAAGTTTGGGGTTTGTGTTAGGGTTAGGGTCTTGGTTAGTTTTAGGGTTAGGGTAAAAGTTAGTGTTGAGGTTAAAATTAAGATTAGGTTAAATTTTAGGGTTAGGTTTAGGATTATGTTTAGAATTAGTGTTAGTGTAAAGTTAGGGTTAGTGTTAGTGTTAGGATTAAAGTTTGGGATAGTGTTAGGGTTAGGGTTAGGTTTTGTGTTAGGGTGACTGATAGGGTTACACATAGGTTTACAATTATGGTTAGGATTAGGTTTAGGGTTAGGGATAGTGATAGGGTAGTTTAGGGTTAGGGTTCTTGTTAGGTTTAGTGATAGAGTTATGGTGAGGGCAAGTTTTAGTGTTAGGGTTATTTTTAGGTTTAGTAGTAGAGTTAGGGTTAGTTTTAGGATTAAAGATAGGGTTAGGGTTAGTGTTAGTGTTAGGTTTAGACTTAGGTTTAGGGTTTCTGTTAGTGTTGGGGAAAGGGTTAGTGTTAGGGTTATTTTGGGGGTTGGGGTTATGGTTTGAGTGAGTGTTAGTTTTAGTGGTATGGTTAGGTTTATGGTTCGTGTTAGGGTTAGGATTTTTGCTATGGTTACTGATAGGTTTACATATAGGTTTACAATAATGGTTAGGATTAGGGTTAGGGTTAGGGAGAGTTTTATTGTAGGTTATGGTTACGGTTAGTGTTAAAGTGATTGTTATTGTTAGGGTTATTTTAAAGTTAGGGTTAGGGTAAGTGTTAGGTTTATGGTTAAAGTTAGGGTTAGGTGAGGCTTAGGTTTAGGGTTAGTGCTAGGTTAGGTTTAGGCTTAGAGTTAGTGTTAGGTTTAGGTTTAGGATTTAGGTTAGGGTTATGGTTATGGTAAGGGTTAGCATTAGTGTTTAGTTTAGGGTTATAATGAGGTTTAGGATTAGTGTTTGGTTCAGGGTTAGGGTTATGGTGAGGGCTAGGTTTAGGGTTAGGTTTAGGGTTAATTTTAGGGTTATGATTAAGGTTATGGTTAGGATTAGGATTAAAGTTAGGGTTAGGGTTAGTGTTAGGGTTACGGTAAGACTTAGGGTTAGGGTTTCTGTTAGGGTAAGGAATAGGGTTAGTGTTAGTGTTAGGGCTGGGGTTATGGTTTCAGTGAGGGTTAGTCAGTAATATGGTTAGATTTAGGGTTCATGGTAGGGTTAAGGTTAGGGTTAGTGTTAACGTTAGTGTTAGTGTTAGGATTTGGGTTTTGTTAGGTAAGCGTTAGAGTTAGGATAAGGTTAAAGTTAGGGTTATGGTTTGTGTTATGTTTGTTGTTATGTATTGGATTAGGGTTAGAGTTTTTGTTAGGGTTAGGGTTAGTGTTAGGTTTTGGGTTAGGGTTACAGTTATTTTTATGGTTAGGTTTATGGTTACAGTTAGTTTTAGGTTTCGGGTTAGTTTTAGGGATAGGATTATGTTAGGGTTAGAGTTTGGGATATGATTTGTGTTAAGTTTAGTTTTAGTTTTAGGGTTACGGTTAGTGTTAGGGTTGGGGTCAAGATTTGGATTACTTTTAGTTTGGGGGCTAGGGTTACATTTATGTTTAGGTTTAGTTTTAGGGTTAGGGTTAGGGTTAGTGTTAGGGTTATGGTTAGGTTGAAGGTTAGGTTTAGGGTTAGGGTTATTTTTAAGTTTATGTTTAGGGTTAGGGTTAGGGTTAGAATTAGTGTTATGTTTAGGGTTAGGTTTAAGTTTAAGCTTCCTCTTATGGTTAGGATTAAGGTTAGAGTAAGTCTGAGGGTTAGGGTTAGGTTTAAGTTTAGAGTTATTTTTATGATAATGGTTAGGGGTGGGGTTAAGTTTAGGGTTAGGGTTAGGATTAGGGTTAGTGTTAGTGTTTGATTTACGATTAGGGTTAGGTTTAGGTAAGGGTGAGCTTTAGGAATAGATAACGGTCAAGATTATGATGGGTTATGGTTTGTGTTAGGATTAGAGTCAGAGTTAATGTAAGTATTAGTGTTAGGGTTAGGGTTTGGATTAGTGTTAGTGTTAAGGTTAGGATTAGGTTTAGGGTTAGTGTTAGGTTTACAGTTAGGGTTTCTGTTAGGGTCGGGCTTAGTGGAATATTTAGGGTTAGTGTTATGGTTATGGTTAGGGTTAGGTTTAGGGTTAGTGTTAGTGTCAGGTTTTGTGTTAAGTTTAGGGTTTGGTTTAGTGTTAGGGTTAGGGTTAGTGTTAGTGTTAGTGTTATGTTTAGGGTTAGGGTTAGGTTTGGTTTAGGGTTAGAGATAGGCTTAGGGTTATGGTTCATCTTAGGGTTTGTGTTAGAGTTACTGAAATGGCTAGGGTTATGGTTAATGTTATAATTAGTGTTAGGGTTAGAGTTAGGGTAAATGCTAGGGTTAGGCATCGTGTTAGGTTTAGAAATAGGTATTGGTTATTGTTAGGTTTAGGGCTAAGTTTAGTGTAAGGATTAGTGGTATGTTTGAGGTTAGTGTTAGGGTATGGGTTAGGGTTAGGGTTAGGCTTAGGGTTTGGTTAGTTTTAGGTTTAGGTTTAGAATTTGAGTTAGGATTAGGGTTAGTGTTAGTGTTAGGGTTACGGTTAGGATTACTTTTGGATTGGGGTTAGTGTTAGGATTAAATTTTGCATTAGGTTTAGGGTTAGGGTTAATGGTAGGGTGAGAGTTAGGGTTAGAGTTAGTGTTAAGTTTAGGAATAGAGTTAGGGTTAAGGTAAGAATTAGGATTAGTGTCAGGATTAGTGTTAGGTTTAGAATTAGGGTTCATGTTAAGATTAGGGTTACGGTGAGGGTTAGGGTTATGGAAAGATTTAGTGTTACTGTTTGTTTTAGGGTTAAGGATAGGGTTGATTATAGTGTTGGGGTTAGGTATAGGTTTAGAATTAGTGTTACAGTTACAGTTAGTTTTAGGTTTAGTGTTTGCTTAGAGTTAGAGTTAGGGTTAAGGTTAGTGATAGGGTTAGGTTTAGGGTTAAGATTAGTGTTAGGGTAAGGGTTAGGGTTTGGGTAAGGGTTAGTGTTATGGTTAGATTAGGGTTTGGGTTAGGATTAGGTTTAAATTAGGGTTAGGTATAAGGTTAGAATTAGGATTAGGTTAGGGTTAGTGTTAAAGTTAATGTAAAATTTTGTGTTAGCGTTAGTATTAGCGTTAGTGTTAGTATTGGGTTTAAGGTGAGGGGTAGTGTTAGAATTAGGGTTAGGGTTAGCATTAGGGTTAGGGTTGGTTTCAAGATTAGGGTTGGGATTAAGTTTATGGTTACTGTTAGGGTTAAGGTAAGGGTTGGGATTAGGAATCGGGTTAGTGTTGGTGTTTAATTTAGGGTTTGTGTAAGGGTTTGGGTTAGTGTGAGTGTTAGTGTTAGGCTTATGGTTAGGATTAGTTTTTTTTTTAGGTTTAGGGTTAACTATTGTGTTAGGGTTAGGAATAAGGTAGATTTAGTGTTAAGGTTAGGGTTAGATTTAGAGATATTTTTAGGGTTATCGTTAGGGTTAGGGTTAGTGTTCTGGTTAGGGTTATGGTTAGGTTTTGGTTAGTGTTAGTGTTAGGGTTATGGTTAGTGTTAGTGTTATGGTAATGGTTAGGTTTATGTTTAGTGTTAGTCTCAGTGTTAGGTTTATGGTTAGGTTTAGGGTTAAGTTTATGTTTACTGTTAGGGTTAGAGTTAGGGTTGGGGTTAGGTTTATGGTTAGGGTTATGGTTTTTAAAGGGTTAGGGTTACTCTTAGTTTTAAGGTTAGGCTTAGTATTAAAATTAGGGTTAGTGTTAGGTTTAAGGTTAGGGTTAGTGATAGGGTTAGGATTATGTTTAGGGTTACAGTTATTGTTAGGATTAGGTTTAGTGTTGGGGTTAGTGTTAAAGTTAGGGTTAGGATTAGGTAAGGGTTAGGGTTTTGGGTAGGTTAGGGTTAGTATTATAGTTTAGATAAGGTTTTTTATTAGGGTTACTGTTAGGATTTGGGATAGGGTTAAGCTTAGGGTTAGGGTTAGGGTTAGGGTTAGGGTTAAGGATCATGTTAGGTTTAGGATTAGTGTCAGTGTAAGGATTAAAGTTAGGTTTAGGTTTAGGGTTAGATTTAGTGTTTTGTTTAGGGTTAGATTTAGTATTAGTGTTAGTATTTGGGTTTGTGATAGAGTTTGTGTTATGATTTTGTTAGGTTTAGATTGGGGTTAGGGTTACAGTTAGGTTAAGATTAGGATTAGGTTTAGGGTTTGTCTTAGGGTTAGGGTTAATGTTAGTTTTAAGGTTAGGGTTAGGATGAGAGTTAGAGTTAGGTTTCGGTTAAGGTAATGGTTATTGTTAGCTTTAGGAAAAATATAATTATTAGATTATGGTTAGGGTTAGGGTTAGAGTTGTGTTTGGGATTAGGGTTAGGTTTAATGTTAGAGTTAGAGTTAATTCTAGGTTTAGGGTTAGGGTTAGTGATAGGGTTAGTTCAGGTTTAGGGTTATGGTTAGTATTAGGGTTAGGATTAGGGTTAATGTTAGGGTCAGGTTTAGGTTTCAGTTTATGTTTAGGGTTAGTGTTAGGGTTAGGGTTAGGATTAGGGTTATGGTTCTATTTAGTGTTAGGTTTAGGTTTAGGTTTTGTGTAAATCTTAGGGTTATGGTTAGTGTTAGATTTTGGGTTAAGGTTAGGGTTAGTGTTAGGGTTAGGTTTAGTGTTAGGTTTAGAGTTAGGATTAGTGTTAATTTTAGGGTTACGGATAGGCTTAGAATTGGTGTTAGGTTTAGGAATAGGTTTAGGTTTATTGTTATGGATAGGGTTAGTGTTAGGTTTAGGTTTAGGGTTAGGGTTAGTGATAGGGTTATGGTTGATTTAGGGTTAGTATTTGTCTTTGGGTTAGGGATAGGCTTTCTGTTATGGTTAGGTTTAGGTTTAATGAAAGTGTTAGTGTTAGTGTTACAGTTAGTGTGATGTTTAGGGTTAGGGTTAGTGTTAGAATTAGTGTTAGGATAAGAGTAAGGGTTAGGGTTAGGGTTAGGGTTAGCTTTAGTGTTAGGATTATGGATAAGATTAGGGTAAGTGTTAGGTTAGTTTTAAATTTAGGATTAAGTTTAGGATTAGGGTTAGGATTTTTGTTAGTGTTATGGTTAGGGTTAGAATTACAGATAGGTTTACAGTTAAAGTTTAGAGTTGGATTTAGCGTTACTTTTAGGGATACGTTTAGGGTTAGAGTTAGTGTTATGGTTACAATTAAGGTTATAGTTAGGGTTAAGGTTAAGTTTAGTAATAGAGTAAGGTGTCGGGGTAGGGTTAGTATTAGTGTTAGTACTAGGGTTAGTGTTAGGGTTATGGTTATGGTTTGGTAAAGGTTAGGGTTAGGGTTGGGTTAGGTTTAGGGTTATTGTTTGGGTTATGGTTTTGGTTAGGTTTAGAGTTACGGTTACGGTTAAGTGTAGGGTTAGAATTAGGGTTAGTGTTAGAGTTAGCGTTAGGGTAGGTTTCAGAATTAATGTTAAGTTTAGCGTTAGGGTTAGGGTTAGAATTAAGTTAAGATTTAGGGTTTGTGTTAGGTTTAGGGTTAGTGTTAGGATTAGTGTTACTGTTAGTTAGGGTTAGGGTTCGGGTTAAGTTTAGAGTTAAGGTAATATTTATTGTTAAGTTTAGGGTTAGGGTTAGTTTTAGTGTTAGGATTAGTGTTAGGGTTAGGTTTAGGGTTGGTTTTAGGCTTAGTGTTAGGGTTAGTATTAAGGTTAGGCTTGACATTTCGGTTTAGAGATAGGATTGGATTTAGGGTTAGGTTTAGTGTTAGGGTTAGGATTAAGCTTAGGGTGAGTTTTAGGGTTAAGTTTAGGTTTAGAGTTATGGTAAGGTTTAGGTTTAGGGTTAGTGTTAGGGTTCGGGTTAGAGATAGGTTTTGAGTAAGTGTTACATTTAGGGTTACGGTTATGGTTAGGTGTAGGGTTAGAGTTAGGGTTAAGTTTAGTGTTAGGTTAACTGTTAGGGTTAGGATTAGAATTAGTGTTAGGTTTAGTGTTAGGTTTAATGTTATGGTTAGGGATGGGGTAAGTTTTAGGGTTAGTTTTAGGTTCAAGTTTAGTGTTACCGTTAGTGTTAGGGTTAGGGTTAAGTTTAGGGTTAGGGTAACATATAGGGTTACAGTTAGGGTTAGGGTTAGGTGTAGTTTTAGGGGATTGGTTACAGTTAGGGTTAGGGTTAATATTAGGGTTAGGTTAGGGTTTGTTTTAGGCTTAGTGTTAAGGTTTGTGTTAGGGTTACAGTAAGTATTAGGGTTAGGCTTACTGTTATGATTCGGTTTAGGGTTAGAGTTAGGGCTAGAGTTAGTGTAAGGTTTAGGGTTAGGGTAAGGGTTAGTGTTAGGGTTAGTATTAGGGTTAGTGTTAGAGTTAGGGTTAGGGTTAGGATTAGGTTAGGGTTAGTGTTATGTTTAAGGTTAAGTTTTGTGTTAGGGATAGGGTTAGGTTTAGGATTAGGTTTAGTGTTAGCTATTGGGTTAAGTTTAGGGTTATGGTTATGAACAGTGTTAGAATTAGGGAAAGGTTTAGGTTAATATTAGGCATAGGGTGAAAATTAGTGTTATGGTTAGGGTTAAGGCTTGGTTTAGGTTTAGTGTTAGGGTTAGTTTTATGTATTGTTAGTGTTAGGGTAAGAATTAGGGTTAGTGTTAGTGTTATGTTTATGGTTAGGTTTAGGTTTAGGGTTAGTGTTACTGTTAGGTTAGGGTCAGAATTAGGGTTATTGTTAGTATTAGGGTTAGGTTTAGTGATATTTTTAGGGATATGTTTAGGGTTAGTGTTAGTGATACAGTTAGGTTTGGGGTTACAATTAGTGTTACTGTTATGGTTAAGATTAGTGTTAGAGTTAGTGTTAGGGATAGGGGTAAGTTTAGTGTTAGGGTTAGTTTTAGGTTTAGGGATAGGGTTAGAATTCATTTTATGGTCAGGGTTAGGGTTACAATAAGGCTTAGGATTAGGGTTAGAGTAAGTGTAAGGGTTTGGATTATGGTTTCGGATAGATTTAGTGTTAGGATTAGGATTAGTGTTAGGGTTAGGGTTAGGATTAGGATTAGGTTTAGGGTTAGGGGTAGTGTTAGGGTAAGTGTTAGATTTTCTATTAGGGTGAGGGGTAAGGTTAGATTTAGAGTTACAGTTACAGTTAGGATTCAGGTTAGATTTAGGGTTAGGATAAGTTTTGAATTAGGGTTAGAGTTAAGTTTAGTTTTAGGGTTAGATTTAGGGTTGGGTTTCGGGTAGGGTTACTCTTAGGGTTATCGTTAGATTTAGGGTTAAGGTTAGTTTAACAGTTAGTTTTAGGGTTAGGGTTAGGGTAAGTTTTAGGTTAGGTTTAGGGTTAGTTTGCGGTTAGGGTTATGGTTAGCATTAGGGTTTGTTTTAGGGTTAGGGTTAGTGTTAGGGTTAGAGTTAGGGATAGGTTTAGTGTTAGTGAAAGGGTTAGGTTTAGGGTTACATTTTTTGGTATTGTTATGCTTAGGGTTAGGTTTTTTGTTAGGGTTAGGGAGATGGTTAGGGTTACAGTTAGGATTAGGTTTAGAGTAAGTATTAGGGTAAGTGTTAGGATTAGTGTTAGGGTGACGGTTAGGGTCAGGGTTAGGGTTAGTGTTTGTGTTAGAGTTTTTGTTAGTGTTAATGTTATGATTAGGGTTAGGGTTAGGGTTAGTTTATTCAGTTAGAGTTAGGATTTATGGTATGGGTAGGATTAAGTTTAGGATTAGCATTTTGTTTAGGGTTAAGTTTAGTGTTAGCGTTAGGGTTAGCATTAATTTAGGCATAGGATTAGAGTTAGGGAAAGGGTTAGGATTAGTGTTAGGATTGGGTTAGGGTTAGGGTTAGTGTTAGGGTTAGAATTATATTTAGATTTACAGTTAGTGTTATGGTTATCCTTAGGTTCAGGTTAGTGTTTGGGTTAGTGTTCAGATTAGGGTTAGAGTTAGTGTTATTTTTAGGGTTAGGGTTATATTTTGGTTTATATTTTGTGTTAGGGTTAGTGATAGGTTTAGGATTAGGGTTACAGTTAATTATAGGGTTAGGGCTAAATTTATAATTAGTATTAAGGTTAGGGTTAGTTTTGGGGTTAGACTTTTTGTTAGGCTTAGGTTTTGGTTAGGGCGAGTATTTGGTTTAAGTTTACTGTTAGGGTTATTTTTTGGTTTGGGTTAGGGTTAAGACTAATGTTAGTGTTGGGTGATGGTTAGAGTTAGTGTTAGGGTTAGCATTAGGGTTAGGTTTAGAGTTAGTGTTAGGGTTATGGTTAGGTTTAGGGTTTGGGTTAGGGATATGCTTAGGGTTACGTTTAGTGTTATTTTTAGGGTTAGAGTTAGGGTTAAGTTTAGGATTTGTGTTAGGGTTATTGTTAATGTTAGGGTTAGTGTTAGTATTTGTGTTAGGGTTAGGGTTAGGGTTAGTATTTGTGTTAGGTTTAGGGTTAGATTTAGTGTTGGGGTTGAGTTAGGGTTATGGGTAAGAGTAGGGTTGCTTTAGTGTTAGGGTTAATGTTAGGTTTAGATTAGTATTGTGTTAAGGTTAGAGTTTGTGTTAGGGTTAGGTTTAGGTTTAGGTTTAGTGTTAGGTCAGGGTTATGGGAAGGGTTATTATTAGAGTTAGGGTTAATATTCGTGTTAGGGTTTTCATTAGCGTTAGGGTTATGGTTAGAGTTTAGTTAGGATTAAAGTTGGGTTAGGGTTAGTGTTAGGCTTAGGGTTATGGTTAGCAATAGTGTTATGTTTAGAGAAAGGTTTAGGGTTAGTGTTAGGTTTAAGGTTAGGGTTAGGGTTAGTGTTATGGTTAGCTTTAGGGTTAGGGATATGGTTAGTGTTAGTGTTAGCGGTAGATTTAGCTTTACTGTTAGTGTTTGGGTGAGTATTAAAGTTAGGTTTAGGGTTAGATTTAGTGTTAGGGTTTGGGTTAGGGCTTGTGTTAGGGTTAGGGTTGATTAGTTTTAGGTTTACCATTAGGTCTAGGGTTAGGTTTAGGATTAGTGTTAATGTTAGTGTGTGTGTTAGGGTTATTGTTAGTGTTATGGTTAGGTTAAGGTTTAATGTTAGGTTTTGTGTTAGGGTTAGAGTTACGGTAAGTATTAGTGTTAGGTTAGAGTTAGGGTTAGGGTTAGTGTTAAATTTAGGGTTAAGTTTCATCTTAGCATTAGGGTTAAGGTTAGTGTTAAAATTACGGTTAGGGTTAAGTTAGTGTTAGTGTTACTGTTAGGGTTAGGGTTAGAGATAGTGTTAGTTTTAAGAATATGTTTAGTGTTAATATTAGGGTTAGGGTTATGTTTAGAATAGTGTTAGTGTTAGGGTTAGGGTTAGTGTTAGGGTTTTGATTTGGGTTAGGATTAGGGTTAATTTTAGTGTTAGGGATAGTGTTATGGTTAGAATCAGTGTTAGGGTTAGGGTTAATGTTAGTGTTTAATTTTGAATTAGAGTTAGTTTTAGGGTTAGTGCTATGGTTAGGGTTAGGTTGAGGGTTAGGTTTAGTATTAGGGTTAGGGTTATGGATAAGTTTAGGGTTAGTGTTAGTGTTAGGGTTAGGGTTAGGTTTAGCGTGAGTGTTATGGTTAGGGTTAGGGTTATGGTTAGGGTTAGGGTTAGGTTTAGTGTTATTGTTTGGGTCAGGGTTAGGTTTATGCTTAAGAATAATGTTAGGATTAGGGATAGGTTCAGAGGTAGTTTTAGGGTTAGGGTTATGGTTAGGGTTAGGGTTAGGTGTAGGATTAGTGTTAGTTTTAGGGTTTGGTTTAGAGTTAGTTTTAGGCTAAGAATTATCGTTAGGTTTAGAGTTAGGGTTAGTTTTAGGGTTAGCGTTAAGTTTACTGTTAATTTTAAACGTAGGATTAGAGTTAGGGTTAGGGTTAGTATTAGGTTGAGTGTTAGGGTTTGAGATAGGGTGTGTGTTATGTTTAGGGTTATGGTTATGGTTAGAATTATTGATAGGATTAGTGATGTGTTTAGGTTTAGTTTTAGGTTTATGGTGAGGGTTAGGTTAGGCTTACTGTTAGAGTTACGGTTAGGGTGAGGGTTAGTGTTTGTGTAAGTGTTAGGGTTAGGCTTAGGTTTAGGTTTAGAATTTGTGTTAGGTTTAGTGTTAGGGTTGGTGTTAGAGTTAGTATTAGGGTTGGGATTAGGGTTAGGTTTAGTATTAGGTTTAGGTTTAGTGATAGGTTTAGAGTTAGGGTTAGGTTTAGGTTTGATGTTAGGGTTAGTTTCAGGTTAGGGTAAGGTTTAGAGTTAGGTTTAGGGTTAGGGTTAGTGTTAGGGTTAGGGTTAAGGGTAGGGTTTATGTTAATGTTAGGGATAGAGTTAATGTTAGTGTTAGGGTTAGGGTTAGTTTTATGTGTAGAGCTAGGGTTCATGTTAGGGTTATTTACGGTTGCATTAGAGTTAGGGTTAGGGTTTGTGTTAGGGTTAGTGTTAGGGTTAGCATTAGGTTTAGGTTTATGGGCAGGATTAATGTTAAGCTTAGGTTTAGAGTTATTGTTATGGTGTGTGTTAGGGTTAGGGTTAGGATTAGGGTTAGTATTAGGGTTAAGGTTTGTGTTATAGTTAATGTTTGGGTTAGCATTAGGTTTAGGATTAGTGATAGGTTTAGGGTAAGGGTTAGTTTTAGTGTTAGTGTTAGGGTTAGTGTTCATGTTATTGTTATGGTAAGAGTTCGTGTTAGTTTTAGAGTTAGGGTTAGGGTTAGGTTTAGCAATAGTGTTAGGCTTAGGGAGAGGATTAGTGTTAGGGTTAGGGTTAGTGTTATTTGTAGAGCTAGGGTTCGTGTTAGGTTTAGGTTTAGGGTTAGACTTAGGGTTATAGGTAGGTTTAGCATTAGGGTTAGGATTAGGATTAATTTTAGGGTTAGTGATAGGGTTATTTATAGGTTTAGGCTTAGTGTTACATTTAGGAATATGATAAGGGTTAAATTTTGTCTAAGGGTTAGTGTTATGGTTTGGGTTAGAGTTAGGGTTAGTGTTGGCGTTAGGGTAAGTTTTGGGGTTAGGATAAAAGTTAGTGTTAGTTTTTTTGTTAGGTTTATTTTTAGGGACAGGTTATGGTTAGTGTTAGCATTAGAGTTTGGGTTAAGTTTATGGTTGTGTTTATGGTTAGTGTTAGGGTTAGGATTCGGTATAGTGTTAAGTTTGGGAATATGTTTAGGGTTACTGTTAGTGTTAGGTTTAGATTTAGGGTTACTGTTATGATTATGGTTAGGGTTAGGTTTATGATTAGTGTTAGGGTTAGCATTAGGTTTAGGTTTGGTGTTAGTGTTTGAGTTAGTGTTAGGGTTAGGGATAAGGATATTATTAGAATTAGCGATAGTTTAAGAGTTGGTGTTAGGGTTAGGGTTATGGTTAGTGTTATTGTTAGTGTTAGCCTAAGGGATAGGGTTAGACTTAGGGTTAGGATTAGTGTTTGGGTTAGAGTTAGGATTAGGGTTATTTTTAAAGTTAGGATTGGATTTAGGGTTAGGGTTAGTGTTATGTTTAGTTTTAGTGTTAGGGTTAGTGTTAGGGTTAGGGTTAGTGTTTGATTAGGTTTAAAGGTAGGATTAGTGATAGTTTTAGGGTTAGTGTTAGTGTTATGGTTTGCGTTAGGATTAGTATTGGGGTTAGGTTAGTGTTGAGTTAATGTTAGTGTTAGAGTTAGGTTTAGGTATTGTGTTAGGGTTAATGTTAGCATTGACATTTGTTTAAGGATTACTGATAGGGTTAGGGTTAGTTTTATTGTTAGGCTTAGGGTTACAGTTCATGTAAGGCTAATGGTAAAGTTTAGTGTTAGTGTTAGAGTTAGGGTTAGTGTTAGATTTAGCGATAGTGTTAGGGTTAGGGAGAGGTTTAGTGTAAGTGTTAGGGTTAGGGTTATATTTAGGGTTAGCGTTATGTTTAGGGTTAGGGTTTGTTTTATGTTTAGGGTTAGGGTTAGTGTTAGGGTTAGATTTCGGGTTAGTGTTAGGGTTTGTGTTATGTTTAGATTTAGGATAAGTGTTAGACTAGGTTTATGGGCAGGATTTGGGTTAATGTTAGGTTTAGAGTTAGTGTTAGGGTGTATGTTAGGGTTAGGGTTAGGATTAGGGTTAGTATTAGGGTTAAGGTTTGTGTTAAGGTTAATGTTTGGGTTATTATTAGATTAGGATTAGTGATAGGGTTAGGGTAAGGGTTAGTTTTAGTGTTAGGGTTACGGTTCATGTTATGTTTATGGTAAGGTTCGTGTTAGTGTTAGATTTAGGTTTAGGGTTATGTTTTAGCAATAGTGTTAAGCTTAGGGAGAGGTTTAGTGTTAGTGTTAGGGTTAGGGTTAGTGTTATATGTAGAGTTAGGGTTTGTGTTAGGGTTAGTATTAGGTTTACATTTAGGGTTAGTGTTAAGTTTGGTGTTAGGTTTAGCATTAGGGTTAGTTATAGGATTAGTGATAGGGTTAGTGATAGGTTTAGGGTTATTGTTACATTTAGGATTAAGGTTAGGGTTAGATTTTGTCTTAGGGTTAGTGTTATGGTGAAGATTAGAGTTAGGGTTAGTGTTCGGGTTAGGGTAAGTTTTAGGGTTAGGTTAAGATTAGTGTTAGGTTTTTGTTAGGTTTAGTTTTAGGGACAAGCTTATGGTTAGTGTTAGTGTTAGGGTTTGGGTTAAGGTTAGGGTTGTGGTTAGGGTTACTGTTAGGTTTAGGGTTAGGTATAGTGTTAAGTATGGGAATGTGTTTAGGGTTAGTGTTAGGGTTAGGTTTAGATTTAGGGTTAGTGTTATGATAAGGGTTAGGGTTAGGGTTATGTTTATTGTTAGGTTTAGGGTTAGATTTAGGTTTGGTGTTAGTGTTTGGGTTAGGATTAGGGTTAGTTTTAATGATAATGTTGTGGTTAGTGATAGGTTTAGACTTGGTGTTAGGGTTAGGGTTATGGTTAGTGTTATGGTTAGGGTTAGGTTTAAGGTTAGTGTTAGTGTTAGTTTTAGAGTTATGATTTGTTTTAGCCTAAGGGTTAGTGTTATGGTTAGTGTTAAAATTAGTGTTTGGGTTAGGGTTAGGAATAGGGTGAGTTTTAAAATTAGTATTTGATTTAGTGTTAGGGTTAGTGTTATGTTTAGTGTTAGGGTTAGGGTTTTGGTTTTTTAAGGTTAGGTTTAGGATTAAAGTTAAGGTTATGGTTAGGGTTAGTTTTAGGGTTACAGATAGGATTAGGGTTAAATTTAGGGTTAGTTTTAGGTTTAATTTTTGTGTTAGGGTTAGGGTAAGTGTTAGGGTTAGGGTCAGTGTTCGATTAGGTTTCCGGGTAAAATTAGTGTTAGTTTTAGGGTTAGTGATAGTGTTAGGTTTTGCATTAGGATTAGTGTTAAGGTTAGTTATATGGTTAGGTTAGGGTTGAGTTAGGGTTAGTGTTAGAGTTAGATTTAGGGTTTGTATTAGGGTTAGTGTTAGGGTTATGGTTAGGTTTAAAATTATGTTTAGGTTTAGGTTTAGCTTTAGTGTTGTATTCAGGATTAGATTTAAGGATAGAGTTAGTGTTAGTGTTAGTGTTAGGATTAAGTTTAGGGTTAGTGTTAGTGTTAGGGTTAGTGTTAGGCTTCGGGTTAGGGTTTGTTTTAGGTTTAGTGTTAACTTTAGGGTTAGTGTTAATGTTAGGTTTATGAATAGGTTTAGATTTGGTGTTAGCATTACATTTATTTTTAGGTTTAGGGTTTAGTTTATTTTTCGGCTTAGGGCAAGGTTTAGGGTTAGGTATGGTTAGGGTTAGGTTTACTGTTAGGTGTAGAATTAGGGTTAGGTTTATTGTTAAGGTTAGGCTTTGGGTTAAATTTAGGGTTAGGGTTAGTGATAGGGTTAGTGTTACAGTTTGTGTGAGGTGTAGGATTAGTGTTAGAGTTATGGTTACATTTAGGCTTAGGGTTTTGGTTAGGATTAGGGTTAGGGTTAGGTTTAGTGTTACATTTAGGGTTAGGGTTTGTGTTAGGGTTAAGGTGATTGTTAGTGTTAGTGAAAGGGTTAGGGTTCGGATTAGGGTTAGTGTTAGGATTAGTTTTAGTTTTCTGGTTTGCATTAGGGATAGTGTTAGGGTTAGTTTTAGTGTTAGGGTTAATGTTAGGGTTAGGATTTGTGTTATTGATTGGGTTAGCTTTGGGGTTAGGATCATATTTATGGTTAGTGTTAGGGTTAGGCTTCCAGTTCATCTTAGGTTCAGGGTTAGGATTGGTGTTAGTGGTAAGGTTAGGGTTAGTGTTAGTGTTAGTTTTAGGTTTATACTTAGTGTGATGTTTATAGGTAGCACTAGGGTTAGGGTTATTGTTAGTGTTAGGTTCAGGAAAAAGTTTAGGGTAAGTGTTAGTGTTAGGGTTAGGTTTTGGTTTAGTGTAACAAATAGTGATAGGGTTAGGCTTAGGGTTAGTGTTATGTTATGATTACGGTTTGGGTTAGTGTTATGGTAAGGGTTAAAATTAGGGTCAGGGTAAGTTTTAGGGTTAGTTTTAGAGTTAGGTTTAGTGTTAGGGTTAGGGTTTGATTTAGAGTTAAGTTTAGAGTGAGTGTTAGTGTTAGGGTAAGGTATAGGATTATGGTTAGTGTTAGTGTTAGGTTTAGGGTTTGTGTTATGATTAGGTTTAGGGTAAGTGTTAGGTTAGGTTTATGGGTAGGATTAGGGTTAAGGTTAAGGTTAGTGTTAGTGTTAGGTTTTGCATAATGTTAGCGTTAGGCCTAGGGTTAGTATTAGGGATAGTGTCTGTGTTTGGGTTAGTGTCAGGTTTAGCAATAGGTTTAGGATTAATGATAGGGTTAGAGTTAGGGTTAGTTTTAGTATTAGTTTTAGGCTTAGGGATAGGGTTAGTTTTAGGGTAAATGTTAGGGTTAGAGTTAGGGTTAGGTTTTGTGTTAGGGTTAGGTTTAGGTTTAGAATAAGGGTTTTGGATAGGATTAGGGTTACAATTATTGTTAGGTTAGTGTAAGTGTTAGGGTTACGGTTATTTTTAGGGTAAGTGTTAGGGTTAGAGTTAGGGTTAGGTTTTGTGTTAGGGTTAGGTTTAGGTTAAGAATAAGGGTTTTGGATAGAGTTAGGTTTACAATTAGGGTTATGTTAATGTTAGTGTAAGTGTTAGGGTTACTGTTAGTGTTAGGTTTAGGTTTAGCTTTAGGGTTAGGGTTAGGGTTACGGTTAAGGGTACATTTAAGTTTAGGATCAGTGATAGGCTTACGCTTGGAGTTAAGGTGACTATTAGGGTTAGGGTTAGGGTTATTGTTAGGGATAGGTCTAGGGTTAGGGTCAGTTAATAGTTAGGGTTACGAATAGGTTAAGTTTAGAATTATGGTTTGGGTTAGGGTTAGTCTGCAGTTTATGATTAGTGTTAGGGTTGGGTAAGGGCACGGTTAGGGTTAGGTTTAGATTAGTGTTAGTGTTAGTGTTAGTGTTATGTTTGGGATTAGGTTTAGGTTTTGTGTTAGTGTTAGGGATATGGTTAGGGTTTGTGGTAGGGTTAGGGATAGGATTAGGGTTAGGGTTACTGTTATGATTAGTATTATGGTTAGAGTTAGGTATAGGTTTAGGGTTTCATTAGTTTCAGGGTTAGGGTTAGGTTTGTTGTCAGATTTAGAGTTAGGTTTATGGTGAGGGTTAGGTTTAGGGTTAGGGTTAGGGTTAGAGTTACAGTTAGTATTAGTGTTAGGGTCAGGGTTAGGGATCGTGTAAGAGCTAGGTATATGGTTTGGATTAGGGTTAGTGTTAGGGTTAGGATTAGATTTATTGTTAGGGTTAGGGTTAGGTTATGTTTAGATCTAGGGTAATAGATTAGGGTTAGGGTTAGTGTAGGGATAAGGTTCATTTTAGGGTTATGGTTAGGGTTTGAGTTAGGATTAGTGTTAGAGTAAGGGTTAGGTTTACTCTTAGTGTTAGGGTTAAGGTTATAGTGTTAGGTTTAAGATTTTTGTAGGGTTATTTTAAGTGTTAGGTTTACGGTTAGGTTTATAGTGAGGGTAAGGATTAGGGTTAGGTTTAGAGGTACAGTTGGTATTAGTGTTAGAGTTATGGTTAGGGTTAGGGTGAGGGAAAGGTTTTGGGTTAGGGTTAGGATTATTGTTAATGTTATGGTTAGGGTTAGGGTTATGTTTAGAGTTAGTGTTAGGTTTAGAATAAGGGTTAGGCTTAGGTTATGACATGGATTAGGGTTAGGTTTAGGATAGTATTAGGTTAAGGGTTATTTTTACGGTTAGTTTTATGGATAGGTTAGGCTTAGGATTAGGGTTAGGGTTGGGTTTAGAGTTAGGATTAAGGTTCATTTTAGGGTTAGGTTTAGGGTTTTTGTTAGGGTAGGTTTAGAGTTAGGGTAAAGGTTAGGGTTAGTGTAAGTGTTACGGTTAGGTTTAATGTTAGGGTAAGTGTTAGGGTTATTATTATTAGGGTTATTGTAAGGGTTAGGTTAGGGTTAGATTTAGGGATAGTGTTAGGGTTACGGGTATGGTTAATTTTAGTGTTAGGTAAGGGCTAGGGTTAGAATTAATGTTAGGTTTAGGATAATGGTTAGAGTTCGTATTAGAGTTAAAGTTAGGAATTATGTTAGGGTTAGAGTTTGGTTTGGGTTCTGGTTACGGTTACATTTAGGATTCTGTTTAGGGTTATGGTAAGCATTAGGTTAGGTTTAGAAGTAGGGTTATGGTTTTGGATAGGGTTTGATTTATGGTTAGGGATAGGTTTAGTGTTAGTGTTACGGTTAGGGTTAGTGTTAAGGTTAGTTTTATGGTTAGCGTTAGGATAGTGTTAGAGTTATGATAGGGTTAATGTTAATATTAAGTTAGCTTTTGTTATGGTTAGTGTTAGGGTTTGTGTTAGGGTTAAGGTTCAGGTTCAGTTTGGGGTAAGGGTTAGGTTTAGGGTTAGTTTTAAGGTTCATGTTAGTGTTAGTATTAGGGTTAGTGTTAGGGTAAGTGTTATGCTTAGTGTTAGGTTTACAGTTAGAGTTAGGTATAGGGTTATTTTTATGGTTAGGGTTAGTTTTAGGGTTAGTGTTCGTGTTTGTGTTAGGTTTAGGTTTAGTTTTAGGGTTATGGTAAGTGTTAGGGTTAGCATTACAGTTACAGTTAGAGTTTGTGTTAGGCTTAGGGTTAAGTTTTGGTTTAGTTTTAGAGTTAGGGTTAAGCTAAGTTTTAGGGTTAGTGTTAGGGTTTGTGTTAGGGTTAGGGTTAGTGTTAGGGTTTTTGTCACAGTTAGGATTCAGGATAGGTTTAAGATTAGGTTTAGGTTAGGGTCAAAATTAGGGTTAGGGTTTGAGTTAGGGTTAGATTTAGGCTAAGGTTTATGGTTATGGTTAGGGTTAGGGTTAGGTTTAGGTTTAGGGTTAATGTTACTTTTACGGTTAGGTTTAGGTTTATGGTTATGTTAGGTTTAGGGTTAAGAATAGGTTATGGTTAGTGTTATGGTTAGGGTTAAGTTTAGGGTTTGTGTTAGGATTAGTGTTAGGGTTAGGGTTTGTGTTAGGTTTAGGGTTAGGGTTACTATTACAGTTATGGTTACGGTTAGAGTTAGGGTAAGTATTAGGGTTAGGGCTAGTGTCATGGTTAGGGTTAGGTTTAGGGTTAGTGTTAGGCTTTGGGTTTGTGTTAGGTTTAGGGTTTCTGTTAGGGTTCATGTTAGATTTCCTGTTAGGTTTAGGGTTTGCAATAGGATTATTGTTCAGATTAGCAAAAAGTTTTGGTTTTGCCTATGGGTTAGTGTTAGTGTTATGGTTAGCTTAGGGGTAGGGTTAGGGTTAGTGTTAGTTTTTGTGTTAGATTTAAATTTAGGTTTAGTATGTATGTTAGCATTAGGGTTTGGTTTAGGCTTTGGTTAGGGTTAGGGTTAGGGTTAGAGATTTTTTTCTTTGCTTCTGCTTAGGGCTACGTCAAGAGGGAACAACGGATGGAGAGCCCACTGATAACTAATTCATTGTGTCAAGTTTCAACCATTTAGCAAAAGCAGTGTATGATTTAGAATTTAGAATTCTCCCAGTTGGAACTCTGAATGAAACACGATTTCTGCTAGCTGCTTGAAATTTGACACACTGAATTAGTTCTCAGACAGCTCTCTATGCATTGTTCCCTCTTGAAGTAGCCCTAAGCAGAGTCAAGGAAAAATAACTTTTATTTAAAAGCCTTTGTCAAGCTTCCCCAAAACACCGAGATTACTGAAATCCCAACAAATATTTTTTTTCACCCAATCTTGTTGATATATTCCAGGAATCATCTGTACTCCAGCCACATTTGGCTCCCCAATTTTTTTTTTTACTTCTAGGTTAAAGCATTCGTTTGCAGGAACACTTTGAATTTTTAGGTTTCACTTCATTTTCCCCTATAGTTATAACTCCCAGATGGTACTCTAAATGAAACACGGTTTCTGCTAGCTGCTTGAAATTTGACACACTGAATTAGTTCGCAGAGTGCTCTCTATGCTTTGTTCTCTCTTGAAGTAGCCCTAAGCAGAGGCAAGGAAAAATCAGTTTCATTTGAAGGGGTTTGCCAAGCTTCCCCAGAACACCGAGTTTCCTACAATCCCAGCAAATATTGTTTCAACCGATCTTGATGATGATACTTGGCGGTAAAGATCAGTATTCCATTTCCACTTGGCCCCCCAAATTTAGTTCTTCTACCGTTAAAGCATTCGTTTGCGGGAACAGTTTGAATTTTTAGGTTTCACTTCATTTTCCCCAACAAGTATAGTCCCGGTTGGAACTCTAAATCAAACAGGGTTTGTGCCAGCTGCTTGAAACTTGACACACTCAATTACTTTTCAGTGCACTCACTATGCTTTGTTCCCTCTTAAAGTATCCTTAAGCAGAGGCAAGGAAAATCACTTCCATTTGAAAGCTTTTGCCAGTCTTCCATAGAACTCTGAGTTTCTTGCAATCCTCGAAAATATTTTTTCACTTGATCTTGATAATACTTTGTGGTAAAGATGGGTACTCCAGTCCCACTTGGACCCCAAATTTAGTTCTTCTAGGTCGAAGCGTTCGTTGGCTGGAACACTTTGAATTTTTAGTTTTCACTTTATTTAGGTATTATTTTGGACAAGGTCTGGGTTAAGGTTTGAGATGGTTAAAGTCTAAATTTAGGGATCAAATTACAATTAGGGTTAGGGTTAGAGAAATGATATGGTTTGTATTAAAGTAATGATAAGGTTAGTATTAGGGTCCAGGTTAGGTTTAGGGTTATGGAAAGAAATAGGATTAGAGATTGTGTTAGGTTTAGGCGTAGGGTTAGTGTTAGGGTTAGGATTATGTTTATGGTAATGGATAGAGTTAGACTATGGTTAGGGCTAGGATTATGGTTATGATTAGGGCTAGGGTTATGGTTAGGGCTTGGGTTAGGTTTAAAGCTTTGGATGGGGCTCAGATTATGGCTAGGTTTCAGGTTAAGTTAATGCTAGGGTTAGGGTTATGGCTAATGTAAATACTAGGGTTGCATTTAGGGTTAATTTTAGGGTTAAGGATATGGCTAGGTTGAGTGTTAGGGTTAGATTTAAGGTCAGGGTGATGTTTACAGCTAGGGTTACTATTAGTTTCAGAATCAGAGTCAAAGGTAGTTTTAGGGTTCGGCTTAAAACTCAAATTAGGTCTAGGGTTGGGGTAAGTGTATGGTTAGGGTTTCATTTAGTATAAAAATTAGTGTTAGAGCTATGGCTCAGTTTTGTTTTAGGCTAGTGCTATGGTTAGGGCTAGTTTTAGGATTACTGTTAGGCTTAGGGCTCGTGTTAGGGTTAGGCTTCATCTTCAGTTTAGGGTTAGATATAGAGATAGGTGTTTATCTAAGTTTAGTGCTAGGGCTAAGGATAGGGAAAGGGTTAGGACAATGGTTAGGGCTAGGGGTAGGGTTATGTTTAGAAATAGGGTTAGAACTAGTGATAGGGCTAGTGTGAGAGAGTTTTTCTTACGGCTAGGTTTAGGTTTATGGTTAAGGATAGGGCTAAATTAAAGCTAGGGTTAGTGTTAGTTTTAGGCCTAGATTTAGGGTTATATTTAGGGTTACTTTTAGTTTAGAGGAATTTGTTATACTTAGGTTGAGGGCTTGGCAAGGGTTAATATTAGGGATAGGGCCAGGGTTTAGGTTAGGTTTATGATTAAGGCTAGGGTTATGGGCTAGTGTTATTAGGCCTAGGATTAGGGCTAGTGTTTGTATTAGTTTTAGGGCTACTATTAAGTCTAGGGCTGATGTCAGGTCTAGGGTTAAAATTAGGGATAGATTTAATGTTAGGTTTATGGCTTGTTCCAGTTTAAAGGTTAGGTTTAGGGTAAGAGTCAGTTTTAGAGCTAGGGTTATTAGTAAGTTCAGAATTGAGGTTAGGGTTTGGGTTAAGTTAGGGTTTAAGTTTAGGGCTCAAATTACCATTAGATTTATGATTATGGTAATGACAGGGTTAGGTTTATGGTTTTAATAGTGGTTTAGTGTAATGGATAGGGTTAGGGTTTGGTCTTGGGTTAGCATAAGGGTTAGGGTTATCATTAGGGTAATGGATAGAGTTAGATCTAAGGTTAGGGCTAGGGTTATATATAGCATTAGGGCATTAGTTTGGGTTAGTGTTAGGTTTAAGTTAAGGGTTAAAGCTTGGTTTAGGACTCTGATTAAGGCTAGGTTTTCGGTTAGGTTATGGCTAGAGTTAAGACTATGGCTAATGTACAAAAAAGGGTTATGATTAGTGCTAGTTATAAGGTTAGGGTTAAGGCTAGGTCTAGTGTCAGTGTTACATTTACTGTTACAATGATTTTAGAACTAGATTTAGTGTTAGGGTTAGAGTCAGGGTCAGGATTAGTGTTCAGGTTAGGGTTAGGACTACAATTAGGGATAAGGGTTGGGATAGGGTTAGGGCTATGTGTAAGGTTAGGTTTGGTTTAGGTTAAGGGTTATGATTAGGTCTATGACTTGGTTTTGTTTTAGGGCTAGGGTTAGTACTAAGATTAGTATAAGTTTAGGGAGATGGTAGGGAAAAGGTTAGAATTATGTGTAGGTCTAAGGCAGAATTATAGTTAGTCTTAGGGCTAGGGTTATATTTAGTGTTAGGGTTAGTGCTAAATTAGGTGTGGGATTAGGGCAAGGTTTGAGTTCGGCCTAGGGATAGGGCTAGATTTAGTGTTAGGTATTGGATTAGGTTTAGGTTTAGGGTAAGGGATTACATTATACCTAGTTTTAGGGCTAGGGTGAGGGTTAGACTTAGGGTTAGGGTTAGGGTTAGGGTTATGATTAAGGCGAGGATTATGTCTAGGGTGTGTGTTAAGGTTTGTGTTAGAGTTAGGACTAGCATTAGAGGTAGGGCTAAAGTCATGTGTAGGATTACAGTTAGGGATAGTTTTGGTGGTGATTGGTATCTTTAGAGTTCGGTTTAGTGCTTGAGTTAAGGTTAGTATTACGGATAGGTTTAGGGTTAGATTTAGGGATGGGTGTAGGTTTATATATAGGGTAAGGTTTAGGTTTAGAGCTGGGTTGAGATTAAGGTGATGGTTAGGTTAGGGTTAGGGCTACGGTTCGTGTTAGGGTTATGCCTAAGCCTAGGGTTTTGCCTAGGTTAAGATTTAGGTTTTGTGTTAGGTTTAAGCCTAGGGTTAGTACTTTGGGTATTATAAGAGCTAGGGTATGTTTAGAGCAAATTTCCAGGTTAGGGTTATGGCTAGGTGTAGTGTTAGGTTTAGATGTTGGTTAGGCTCAGTTTTAGAGATAGGTTTACTGTTAAAGGCAGAGTCAGTGTTTAGGCAGGGTTAGGGTTAGGGTGAAAGCCAGATTAGGACAAGGTTAGGTTTAGGGGTAGGGTTAATATTTGGTTCGGGATAAGGGTTACTGTTAGGGGTATTACTAAGTTTTGGTTTAGGTCTAGGGCTAGAGTTATCACTAGATTTAGGATATGGCTTAGGTCTAGGGCTAGTGTTGGGGTTAGGTTTAGGTATAAGGATACTATAGGGCTTGTTTAAGGGTTTGGTTTAGGGTTAGGTTCCGGTTTAGATCTATAATTAATGTTAGTGTAAGAAAAAATTGAAGGTTAGGGTTAGGTTTTTGGTTAGGGTTAGAGCTAGAATGAGTGATAGGGTTAGGACTATTAATAGGGTTAGGATAAGGATTAGGATTAGGACTAGGGTTAGCATTATGGATAGGGTTTGGATTAGGTAAAGGGATAGGGTTAGGGCTAAGGAAACAGATAGGGTTAGAAATAGAAATAGAGCTAGGGTGAGAGTGAGTCTTAGGACTAGGGTTAGGGGTAGGGTTAGGGTTTGAGATAAATGAGGGCTAGGATTAGTGCTAGGGTTACTGTTAGTGTTAGGCCTATGGTTAAGGCTAGGTTTGCATTTGTTTGTGTAATTGTTAGTGTTAGGGTTAGTTTTAGTGGATGTGATGGGGTTATAGCTAGATTCAGAGCTAGGTTGAGAGTTAAAATTAGAGATAGAGCCAGGGTGAGGGTTTGGATTAGGATTAAGGCTAGTTTTAGGGCTAGGATGAGGGCTAGGTTTTGTGTTATGGTAAGGGCTAGAATTAGGGCTATGGCTAATGTCAGGTCTAGGATTATGGTGAGAGTTAGGTTTATGGCTAGGTTTAGTGTAAAGGTTAAGTTTAGGGTAAGGATCAGTTTTAGAGCTGATTTTATTATTAGAGTCAGAATCCAGGTTAGGGTTTACTTTAGGTTAAGATTTAGGGTTAGGGCTCAAATTAGCATTAGGTTTAGGGTTAGAGTAATGAATAGGGGTAGGATTAGGGTTCAGGTTAGGTATAGGTAATGTATAGGGTAAGTTTTAGGGGTAGTATTAGGTTTAGGCCTAGAGTTAGCATTTGGGATAGGCTTATGTGTAGTTTAATGGATAGAGTTAGTGCTAGTGTTAGGGATTGGGTTAAGGTTAGGATTAAAACTAGGGTTAGGATTTGGCATAGGGTTAGTGTTAGGGTTATGTTTAGGTTAAGTCTTTATGGGTAGGGCTATGTTGAGTTTTAGTGTTAGAGTCAGGACTACGTTTTGATTTGTATTAGAGTTAGGGCTAGGGTTAGCCACACTGCTGGGGTTATATTTAAGGTAATAAATAGAATTTGAGGTAGGATTTGTGCTATGATTAGGATTAGGATTAGGACAAGGATTAGGGTTAGGGTTAGGGTTACGTTTAGAATAAGGGTTAGAGTTTCAGCTATGGTTTGGGCTAGGACAAGCCTGAGGGTTAGGACTAGGTCTAGGGTTCTGATTATGGTTATGCTTACAGCTAGTTTTTGTGCTACGATTAGTGCTAGGTTTGGGAGGATGTTTATGTCTAGTGTTAAAACTATGGGTAAGGTAAGCACTAGAATTATGGTTATGGCTAGTTTTAATATTATGGTTATGGATAGGTCTAGTGTTAGGGACAGGTGTTGGGTTAGGATAAGGTTTGGAGCTAGGGTTTGTGTTAGGTAAGGGTCAGTGTTCAGGTTACCATTGGATTTAGGGTTAGGGTCATAATTTTACTAGGATTAGGTCTAGGGGTATTGTTAGTCTCTGTGTGAGGCTAATGGTTTTTGTTAGTGCTGGGGATAGGTTTTTGTTTAGGGCTAGAGTTAGAGTTATGGCTTTATTTAGAATTAAGTTTAGGTCTAGTTCTAATGTTACAGATAGGTTTAGGTATAGGTTTACCGATAGTTCCAGTGTTAGTGTTTGGTTTAGTGTTAGGGTCAGGCTTAGACCTAGGGTTAGTGTTAGGATCAGAATAAGGGTGAGCATTAGGCTTAGGGTTTGGGTTAGAGTTAGAAGTAGAATTAGTCCTAGGGTTAAGAATAGTAATAGAGTTAGGGTTTGAGGTATGTTAAGGATTAGGGTTAGTACTAGGGTATCATTAGGGTGAGGTTTTGGCTTAGGGTAAAATTTAGGGTTAGAGCTTGGGTTAGGGTTAGGGCTGGGTTAGGGTTAGGGTTAAGGTTAAAGCTATGTTAGGATTCAGATTAAGGCTAGCTTTTGTTTTAGGGTTAGGGTGATTGCTAATGTAAGACCTGGCATTATGATTTGGGCTAGTTTTAGGATTAGGGTTATGGCTAGGTTTAATGTTCATGTTAGGTTTAGGGTAAGGGAGATATTTAGAGATAGGGTTAGTTTTAGGATCAGAGTCCTGGTCATTATTAGTTGCACAATTCGCTTTAGAAAGTGAATTTTGGCTAGCATAAGGGTAGGCATAATGTTAGGATTTCTTTTAGGTTAAGGGTTAGGATTAGAGCCTTAGCTCAGTTTTGCTTGAATGCTAAGGCTAACGTTATGGCTAGTTTTCAAATTAGCATTAGGATTAGGGCTAGTGTTAGAGTGAGGTATAGGTTTAAGTTTAGGGTTAGATTTAGAGTTAGGGTTAGATCTAGGTCTAGAGCTAGGTCTAAGTTTGGGGCTAGTGTTAGAGCTAGGCTTGGGGTTATGCTAAGAGATAGGATTAGAACTAGGGATGGGGCTTACCTTTAGGACTAGGTTTAGGTTTAGGATTAGTGTAAGGTATGATATTATATCTAGGTTTAGAGTGAGGGTCAAAATATGGTTTGGGCTTGGGTTAGGGTTATGGATAGGGTTAGGATAACGGCTAGGTTTAGGGTTAGGATGAGGGCTAGGTTTAGGGTTAGGATTAGGGCTAGGTTTTGTGTTAGGTTTAGGGCTAGGTTTAGTGCTATAGTTAATTCAGGTTTAGTTTTAGGGTTAGGGCTAGTTTTAGGGTTAGATTTATGGGTAGTTATAGTTTATAGGTTGAGTGTTAGGGTCAGGTTTAGAGATAGGGTTATTATTGGGATCATGGTCGTGGTTAAGGTTTGGGTTAGGTTAACATTTAAAATCAGGGCTCTCGTTAGCATTAGGGTTAGGCTTAAGGTTAGAGTAATGTTTATGGTTAGGTTTAAGTTTCAGAATACTTTTAGCATAATGGATAAAGTTAGGGTTAGAAATAGGGTTAGGGTTATTCTAGAGTTAGCTTTAGGGTTAGGGATATGGTTAGGGTAATGGATAGGGTTAGAGCTAGGCTTAGGTTTGGGATTATGGTTAGGATTAAGGCTAGGGTTAGGTTTAGGTTTAGGGCAATTTTTAGTATTAGGATTAGGTTTAGGGTAATAGTTAGGACTCTCGGTAGGGTTAGGTGTAAAACAAGGTGTATGGCTCAGATTAATGCTACATTTTTGGATTAGGTTAGGGCTAGGATTAGGGATATGGCTAATGTAAGAACTAGGTTTATGATTAGGGCTACTTTTAGGGTTAGGGTTAGTGGTAGGTGTAATTTTAGGGTTAGATATATTTTTAGGGTGATCTGAGACCTAGAGTTAGTGTTAGGGTCAGAGTCAGGGTCAAGGTTATTCTTAGGGTTAGGGTAGGACTGGAATTAGGTCTAGTATTAGGGCTAGGTGTAGGGTTAGGTTTGGTTTAGGTTAAGGGTTAGAGTTAGGGCTATGGCTCGGTTTTGTTTTAGGGCTAGGACTAGGTTAAGGCTAGTTTTAGGATTTCATTAGGGTTAGTGCTTAAGGTTAGGGTTAGATTTAGGGTTATGTTTAGATTTAGGGTTAGTGTTAGGGCTAGGGTTATGGCTAAGATTAGAGCAAGTGTTAGGGTTATGGTAAGGGATAAGGTTAGAACTAGGAATAATGCTAAGCTGAAAGTTATAGTTAGTCTTAGTGCTAGTGTTAGGGTTAGAATTGGGGCTAAATTAGGGCTAGAATCAGGTTTAAGATTACTGTAACTGTTAAATCTAGGGTTAGATTTAGGGGAAGGGATGGGGTTATAGCTAGGTTCAGAAATAGCATGAGGGATAAAATTAGGGATAGGTCTAAAATTAGGGTTTGATTTAGAATTTAGGCTTGGTTTAGGGCTAGGATGAGGGTTAGCGTTTGTGTTAGTTTTATGACAAGAATTAGGGCTAGGCCTAATATCAGGTCTAGGGCTTCAGTTAAAGATATTTTCAGGGTAATGTTAATGGCTAGGACTAATGTCAGAGTTAGGTTTAAGCTAAGGTTTAAGTTTAGACCTAGGGGTATTATAATGGTTAGGTCAGGTTTGGGGTTTGGGTTAGGTTGAGTTTTAGGGTTAGGGCTTATGTTAGCATTAGGGTTAGAAGTAGGTTTAGTGTAAAGAATAGGGTTATGTTTAGGATTCAGGTTAGGTTTATGTTTCATGTTAGGTTTAGGTTAATGGACAAGGTTAGGGTTAGGACTAGGGTTTTCATTAGGTTTATGGTTATTGTTAGGGTAATGTGTAGGTGTAGAGCTAGGGTTAGGGCTAGGGTTGTTTAGAATTAAAGCTAGAGTTCTGATTAGAGTTAGAGTTAAGGCTAGGGTTAGAGTTAGGTTTAAATTTAGGATACAGGTTAGGGTTTAGGCTAGGATTAGTGCTAAGGCTAGGGTTAGGTTTAGGGTTAGATATTGGTTTAGGATTAGTATTAGGGTTAGGGCTAGGGTTATGTTTAGTTTTAGGCTTAAAGTTTTCTTATGGTTAGGTAAAGTGTAAGGGTCAGGGATTGAGTAAGTGTTAGGGCTAGGTTAAGAGTACAAGAGAGAGATTCAGAACTAGGGAGAGAGGTATTATTAGGTTTAGGGCTAGGGTTAGCATTAGGTTTACAGTTATGGTTAGGGTAATGGATAGAAATAGAGCTAGGGTTTGGCCTGTGGTTATGGTTAGGGCTAGGGTTTGTTTAGGGTAATGGTTAGAGTTTGAGCTAGAGGTAGGGCTAGAGCTAAGTTTAGGTTTAGGTTCAGCATTAGGTCTATCGATAGGATAACGGCAGGTTTAGAGTTAGGGTTAGGGCTGGGTTTATCATTAGGTTCAGGATAAGGGTAGGAGAATAGATATGGTTACATTCAATTTAGGTTTAGGGTTAGGGTATATTTAGTTTTAGGTTTATGGTTAAAGCATTGTTGCGTTTAGGTTTCTGGTACAGGTTTGGGTTTGAGCGAGGGTTAGGCCTATGACTAGAGTTAGGTTTAGGGCTAGATCTAAGTTTAGTTAGTTTTCTGGTTAGGATTAGGGTTATGTCTAGGATTATCAATAGGGTTAGGTTTAGGGTTAGGGTAATGGGTAGTTTCAGAGCTAGGTTTAGGTATAGGGTTAGTTTAGGGTTAGGGATAGATTTAGGTTTTGAATTAGGGATAGGTCTAAATTTATATTTAGGGTAAGGGTTATTCATTGAGTAAGGTTTAGGACTAAGGCTACAGTTAGTGTTAGGATTAGGGCTTGGGTTAGGGTTAGGGTTACGCTAAGGGCTAGGTTTTGTCCTAGGATTCAATCTAGGTTTTGTGTAAGGTTAAGGCATAGGGTGAGGGCTATTGGTAATGTAAGAGCTAGGATTATGATTAGGGTTGTTGTAAGGTTAGGGTTATGTCTAGGTGTAGGGTTAGGTTTAGGTTTTCAGTTAGGGTCAGATTTAGAGAGAGCTTAGTGCTAAATGCAGGGTCAGTGTTCATGTTAGAGTTAGGGTTAAGGTTAAAGCCAGAATTAGGACTAGGTTTATGTCTAGGGTTAGGGTTAGACTTGGAATTCGGTAAAGGTTATAGTTAGGGCTAGGGATAAGTTTTTGTTTAGGTCTAGGGCTAGAGTTAAGGCTAGATTTAGGATTAGGTTTAGGTTTAGTGCTTGTGGTAGATTCAGATTTAGTATAATGTTACTGGTAGGGCTAGTGTTAGGGTTTGGTATAGGGTTAGGGTTAGGTTTAGTCCTAGGGTTAGTGTAATGGTCAGAATAAGTATAAGGTTAGGGTTAGGGTTTGAGATAAGGTTAGAGCCAAAATGATGGCTCGGTTCAGTACTATTAGTAAGGTTACGGTTTTTATTAGCCTAAGGATCAGGGATAGGTCTAGGGTTACCATTAGGGGTAGGGTTTTGCTTAAGTTTAGGGATAGAGTTAGAACTAGTGTTAAGGTTAGGTTAGGGTTCTGGTTAGGGTTAAAGCTAGGTTTAGGGCTCCAATTAGGGCTAGTATTTGTGTTAGCATTAGGGCTAGTGTTAGTGCAATGAGTAATGTAAGAATCGGGGTTACATTTAGGGTTAGCTTTAGAGTTAGTGTTAGGGGTATTTCAAGTGTTAGGGTTAATTTTAGGGTTAGGATAAATTTAGATCTAGGATTATTGTTAGGATAGGAGTCAGGGACCTGGTTAGTTTGAGGGTTAGGTTTAGGACTTAAATTAGGGCTAGGTTTACTGTTAGGGTTTGGTTTAAATTTAGAGTGGTGTTTTAGAGCTAGGGTGAGTGTTAGTGTATAAGTCAGGGTCAGGGATAATTTTAAGGTTATGATTAGGACTCAAATTAGGGCTAGAATTAGTTCTAGGTGTAATTGAGGGTTTGGTTTAAGTTAAGGTTTAGGGTTAGGTCTATTGCTTGGTTTTGTTTTAGTCCCAGGGTTAGTAGTAGTTTTATGATTAGTGTTAGGGTTAGGTCTAGTTTTAGTGTTAGGCTTAGGCTTATGGTTAGGGTTACATTTAGAGTTAGGCTTAGATCTAGGGTTAGGCTAGAACTAAGAATAGGGCAAGTGTTAGGGCTAGGTTTAGGGCTAGGTTAAAAGTTATGGTAAGGAATAGGGTTAGAACTAGGAAATAGGGCTAGTGTGAGTTATTGTGTGTCTTAGGGCTAGGATTATGTTTATGGTTTGGGATAGGGTTGAATTAATGCTAGGATTAGGGTTAGGGTTAGTATTCAGTTTAGGCCTAGTGATAGGGTTAGGGTTATTTTAAGTTACTGGATGGCATTACAGCTAGGTTTAGAGGTAGGGTGAGGGTTAGAGTAGGGTTAGAGCTAAGCGCAGGTATAGGGCTATGATTAAGGCTAGGTTTAGAGCTATGATAAGGGCTATTTTTTTAGGGCTTGTATTTGTGCTAGGGCTAATATCAGGTCTAGGGTTATGGTTAAAGATAGTTTTAGGGTTAGGTTTATGGCTACATCTAGTGTAAGGGTTAGGATTAGGGAAAGGGTCAGGTTTAGAGCTCTGGAAATTATGAGAGTTATGTTCAAGTTTATGGTTTGGTTTATGTTAGGATTTAGGGTTAGGGCTCAAGTACGATTTAGGGTTAGAGTAGGGTAATGATTGACTTTGGTTTAGGGTTCAGGATAGTTTTAGGGTAATTGATAGGATTAGCGTTAGCAATAGGGTTACGGTTAGGCTTAGGGTTAGCATTAAGT
>NW_026692424.1:0-11542 GCF_021218885.2 Marmota monax
GGTTATGATTAGGATGAGTTTTTGGGTTAGGATTTGGTCAAGGTCTAGTGTTAGCATTAGCTTTATGTTTAGGGTGATATTTAGAGCTAGGGTTATTGTTTGGATATAAGTCAGGGTCAGGGTTAGTTGTAGGCCTAGAACTTTAATTAAAGATAGGGTTATGGCTAGTTGTAGTGTTAAGGTTTGGTTTAGGTTAAGGTTTAGGGTTAGAGCAATGGTTCAGGTTTTTTTTTTTGGGGGGGGGGGCTAGGGCTAGGGTTAGGGCTAGTTTTAGGATTAGTAATTGTGTTAGGGATAGTAGTAGGGTGAGGTTTAGTCTTAAGTTTAGTGTTAGATTTAGAGTTATGGTTAGATATATGGTTAGGGCTATGGGTAGGATTAGGGCTAAGGTTAGGGCTAAGGTAATGGATAGGGTTAGAAATAGAAATAGGGCTAGGGTGAAAATGAATTAGTCTTAGGACTAGGGCTAAATTAGGGCTAGGATTAGCTCTAGGGTTAGTGTTAGTGTTAGGTTTAAGGTTAAGGCTAAGGTTAGGGTTTGTGTAAATGTTAGGATTAGGGTTAGTTTTAGGGGATGTGCTGGGGTTATCACTAGGTTCAGGGCAAGGCCGAGGGTTAAAATTAGGGATAGAGCCAGGGTGAGGGTTTGCATTAGGATTAAGGATAGGTTTAGGGTGATGATGAGGGCTAGGTTTTGTGTTAGGGTAAGGACTAGAATTAGGGATAGGACTAATGTCATGTCTAGGGTTATGGTTAGGGTTACGTTTATGGCTAGGTCTAGTGTAAGGTTTTTTTCTAGGGTAAAGGTCAGTTTTAGAACTTGGTGTATTATTAGAGTCAGAGTCTAGTTTAGGGTTTGCTTTAGGTTAAGGGTTAGGTTTAGGGCTCAAATTAGCATTAGGTTTAGGGTTAGAGCAATGAATATTGTAAGGTTTAGGTTTCAAATTAGGTATAGAGTAATGTATACGTTTAGTTTTAGGGATAGTATTAGATTTAGGCCTGGGTTGATATTTGGGATAGGCTTATGTGTAGGGTAATAGAGTTAGTGCTAGTGTTAGGGATTTGGTTAAGGTTAGGATTGGGACTAGGGTTAGGTTTAAGCCTAGGGTTAATGTTAGGGTTAGGTTTAGGTTAAGTGTTTATGGTTAGGTCAAAGTTGAAGTTTAGGGTTAGCATCAGTGCTATGGTTAGAATTAGGGTTAGAGTTAGGGCAAGGGTTAGCATTAGTGTTAGGTTATATATAAGGTAATGGATAAAATTTGAGGTAGGATTTGTGCTATGGTTACAGTTAGGATTAGGGCAAGGGTTAGGGTTAGGGTTATGTTTAGGGTAAGAGAGTTTGAGCTAGGGTTATGGTTAGGTCAAGCATGAGGGTTAGCGCTAGGGCTAGGGTTATGGTTATGGTTAGGCTTACAGCTAGTTTTAGTGCTACATTTAGATTTAGGTTATGGGGGATGTTGAAGGATAGTGTTAGGACTATGGGTAATGTAAGAAATAGAATTATAGTCATGGGTAGTTTTAAGGTTAGGGTCATGGAGAGGTCTAGTGTTAGGGATAGGTTTTGGGTTAGGATAAGGTTTAGAGCTAGGGTTTGTGTTATGTTAAGGATCAGTGTATGGGTTAGCATTGGAATTAGGATTAGGGCCACAATTTTACTAAGGTTAGTTTTAGGGGTATTGTTAGTCTTTGTGTGAGGCTAATGGTTATTGTTAGTGCTAGGGCTAGGTTTCTGTTTAGGGCAAGGGCTAGAGTTATGGCTATATTTAGGATTAAGTTTAGGTCTTGTGCTAATGTTACTAGTAGGTTTATGTATAGGTTTACCAATAGAGCTAATATTAGTGTTTGATTTAGTGGTAGGGTCAGGCTTAGACCTAGGGTTAGTGTTAGGGTCAGATTAAGGGTCAGGGATAGGCTTAGGGTTTGGTTTAGGTTTAGAGATAGAATGAGACCTAGGGTTAGGACTAGTAGTAGAGTTAGGGTTTTTGGATAGGCTAAGGATTAGGGTTAGGACTAGGGTAGCATTAGGGTGAGGGTTTGGCTTAGGTAAGGTATAGGGTAAGAGCTTGTGTTAGGGTTAGGGCTAGGTTTAGGGTTAGGATTAAAGCTAGGTTAGGGTTCAGATTAAGGCTAGATTTTGTTTTAGGGTTAGGGCTATTACTAATGTAAGACCTGGCATTATGATTAGGGCTAATTTTAGGATTAGAGTTAGGGCTAGTTTTAGTGTTCAGGTTAGGTTTAGGGTCAGGGTGATGTTTAGTGCTAGTGTTAGTTTTAAGATCAGAGTCTGGGTCATTATTAGTTGCATGGTTAGATTTAAATTTCCAATTATGGCTAGAATAAGTGCTATCATTGTGTTAGGTTTTGGTTTAGGATAAGGGTTTGTATTATAGCTTTGATTGAATGCTAAGGCTAGGGTTATGGCTACTTTTCTATTAGCATTAGGGTTAGAGCTAGTGTTTGAGTGAGGTATAGGTTTAAGTTTAGGGTTAGATTTAGAGTTGGGGGTAGATCTATGTTTAGGCCTAGGGCTAAATTTTGGGCTTGGTTTAGGGCTATGCTTTGGGTTATGATAAGGGATAGAAGTAGGGATAGGGCTACAGCAAGAGGTAGAGTTAATATTAGGGCTAGGGATATGATTAGATTTAGGGATAGGTCCAAATTAGGTCTAGAATTAGAGCTAGGGTTAGGGTTAAGTTTAGGTTAGAATTATGGTTAAGGTTAGTTTTAGGGTTAGGGTTAGTGTTTGGGTTAGATTTAGAGTTATGTTTAGGGTGAAGGTTTGAGTTACAGTTAGGTTTAGGGTTATTTTAGGGTTAGGTTTAGGGTTAGAGATAGGGTAAGGGTTAGTGTAAGGGTTGTGGTTAGGTTTATCATTATTATTAGTGTTAGGGTTATCATTATTATTAGTCTTAGGGTTAGGGAAAGGGTTATGGTTAGGATTAGCATTAAGCTTAGGTTTTGGGAAGGTGTTAGTGTTAGGTTTAGTGTTAGAGTTTTTGTTAGGATTATGATTAGTGTTAGGTTTAGGGTTAGACATAGGATGAGGGTTAGGTTTAGGGTTAGGTTTAGGTTTATGGTTAGTGTTAATGTTAGGGTTATGGTTAGAATTACTGTTATTGTTAGTGTTAGGGTTAGCGATAGGGTTAGGGATAGTTTTAGGGTTAGTGTTGGGGTTAGGATTAGTGTTAGAGTGAGGGTTCGGTTTATGGTTAGGGTTAAGGTGTTAGGTTTAGGGTTTGAATTAGGGTTAGGATAAATGTCAGGGTTTGGTTTAGGGTTAGGTTTAGAGTGAGTTTTAGAGTTAAGTATAGGGTTAGGGTGAGTTTTCAGGTCAGTGATGGTGTTAGGGTTAGTGTTTTTGTTATGTTTAGGCTTAGGCTTAGGGATTGTGTTAGGGTTAAGTGTTAGGTTAGGGTTAGGTTAGTGTTAGGGTTAATGTAAATTTTATGGTTAGGGTTGGTGTTAGGGATAAGGTTAGTGTAAGGGATAGGATTAGAATTAGAATTAGGGTTAGATTTAGGGATAGGGTTAGGTTTGGTGTTAGGGTTAATTTTAGGGTTAGTGTTAGGTTTAGGTATAGGGTTAGGGTTAGTATTAGTATTAATGTAAGGGTTAGGTTTAGTGTTAGTGATTGGGTTAAGGTTCGGGTTTAGTTATGTTTTAGGGTTAGGGTTAGGGATAGGATTTGTGTTAGGGTTAGGTAAAAGGTAATGATTGGTTATGATTTGAGTTAGGGTTAGGTTTAGGGTTAGGGGTTAGTGTTAATTTTAAGGGTAGGGTTAGGGTTAGAGTTAGGGTTAGGGTTAGTGTTTGGATTAAGGTTAGTGTTAGTGTTAGGGTTATGGATAGGGTTAGGGTTAGTGTTAAAGTTAGGTTTAGTGTTAGGTTGAGGGTTAGGGTTACAGTTAGGGTTAGTGATAGGGTTAGAATTAAGTTAAGGTTCAGTATTACATAAGGGTTAGAGTTATTTATAGGATACTGGTGAGGGTTAGGTTCACGGTTAGTTTTAGAATTAGGATGAGGATCAGGCTTTGGAATTCGGTTAGGGTTAAGGTTAGTTTAAGATTTTGGATTAGTGTTAGGACCACGGTTAGTGTTAGGGTCAGTGTTAGGGTTAGGGTTATGGTTTGTGTTAGGTTGAGATTTAAGGTTAGGGTTTGGTTTAGTGTTAGGTTTAGGGTTACATTTGGATTAGGGTTAGACTTAGGGTTAGTGTTATTGTTAGTGTTAGGTTTAAGGGTAGAGTTACTGTTAATGTTACGATTAGGGTTAGGATTAGGGTTAGTGTTAGGGTTAGGATTAGGTTTAGGGTTAGTGTTAATGTTAGGGTTAGTGTTAGGTTTAGGATTAGAATTATGGTTAGGGTTAAAGTTAGTGTTACGATTAGGGTTAGTGTTAGTATTAGGTAAGGGTTAGTGTTATTGTTAGCGTACCATTTAGGGTAACATTTAGGGTTAGTTTTAGAATTAGGGTGGGATTCTGGGATAGGGATAGAATTAGGGTAAGGGTGAGTTTAAGACTTAGGATTAGGGTTAGTTCTAGTGTTAGTGATAGGGTTAGTGTTAGGGTTAGTGTTATGGATTGTGTTAGGTTGAGGGTTATAGTTTGTGTTTGGGTTAGGGTTAGATATAGGATTACAGTTTGATTTGGTTTAGAGTTAGTTTAAGGTTATTTTGGGGGGATAGTGTTAGGGTTAAGAATAGGTTGAGGCTAAAGTTTAGGGTTAGATTTAGGATTAATTTTATGGTAAGGGTTAGGGTGAGGGTTAGAAGTAGGGTTAGAATTAGTGTTTGTGATTGGGTTAAGACTAGGGTTAAGGTTAGGGTTAGGGTTAGTTTTAGTGTTTGATTTAGGGTTAGGGTAAGGTTTAGCATTAGTTATAGGGTTAAGGTTCGTGTAAGTTTTAGCGTTTGTTGTAGGTTTTTGGGTAAGGGTTTCTGTTAGGGTTAGGGTTTGATATAGGGTTAGGGTTTGTGTTAGATTTATGGTTAGGGTTGCTGGCTGATGATTGGCTCACAGCGGCCCCAGCAACATCTAGATGATTGACTCCTATGCGGTGATGCTCATTGGGCTGTTTCCCTGCCCTTTCAGACCACGGAGCTGCTCATTGGGGGACTTTTTTGGCTCCGCCCACATGACCCAGCCAATCGGCCTCAAGAGCAGGAGGATTGTGGGAGGTGGAAAGAAGAACATATAACAGAAAACACAAGTGTGCACACATAATATAATACATACAACACATAACATTATAGTAAAATCCTTATAACTTTTTACAGGTGAAATCTCCATTGCAATGTTTAAAAACTCTATAGTCAAAGAATAGAACTGATCAGCAAAACATTAACCTAGGTCTGTATGAGCTCAAAAAACAAAATAGAACTTCATGATATGGCAAAGGGCAATAATAAAATAGATATTGAAAAAAGCATCCTGGTTCTGTTGCAGATGTAAGAATAGCCAAACTGGAGTTTTGGATATCAGTTGTTATGGATTTGAGCCAAATCATCTTCTTTTTCGTCTGTAGAAATCACTTTAGTTAATCTTTCTGGAATCCAAATCAGCTGCTGTTCTCCCTGCGGAAACACAGAAACAGACCCCCGACTCCAGACAATCACTGGGTCAGGACCTTGGTTAATCTCTCTGGAATCCAAATCGGCTGCTGTTCTCCCTGTGGAAACACAGAAACAGACCCCCGATGCCAGACAATTACTGGGTCAGGACCTTTCCATTGTCCTGTTAGAATATCCTTCCAAAGTACCTTGGGCTTATGTACATTTTTTGGACACATATGCCTTTCCGCAGCACTAAGTCCTGATGAATCCAAATTTAAAAAGTTTAGAGTAAAAAGGGTTATTTTAAGTTTATCTTTGGGGAATATATACCCCTTCCCAATTCCTTCTTTTTGCTTTAATAAGTACATTTTAATAGTTTGATGAGCTCTTTCAACTATGCCTTGTCCCTGTGGATTGTATGGGATTCCTGTTATATGAGTAATGCCAAATGTTGAGCAAAATTGTTTAAAAGAGGTAGAAGTATAACCAGGGGCATTATCTGTTTTTAACTGTTTTGGAACACCCACAGTGGCAAAATTTTGTAAGCAATGAGCTATAACATCTTTAGATTTTTCTCCGGGATGAAGGGAGCCCATCAAAAATCCAGAAGAAGTATCAACTGTAACTTGCAAATATTTTAATTTTCCAAATTCTGGCAAGTGTGTGACGTCCATCTGCCAAATATGGTTAGGTATCAATCCTCTAGGATTGACTCCAAGATTAACTTGTGGTAAAAAGGTCACACAATTTTGACATTGTTTTATTATTTGTCTAGCTTGTTCCTTAGTTATTTTTAAATGCTTTTGTAAAGTATTAGCATTGACATGGAACTTTTTATGAAAATTTATAGCTTCTTCTAGTGTAGAGAAAATGTATGTCATGTGTAGTTTTATCTGCTAAATCATTGCCCAAACTAAGGGCTCCAGGCAATCCCGTATGTGCCCTGATATGTCCTATAAATAATGGATCTTTTCTGTCCCAGATTAGACTTTGTATAGTGGAAAGCAAAGAGAAAACAGTAGAATAAAGGGAAATCCTACCAGCATCTTCAAGAGATACTATAGCATTAACTACATACTGACTATCAGAAAATAAATTAAATACAGAATCTTTAAACATCACAAAAGCTTGTAAAACTGCATTAAGCTCTCCCTTTTGAGCTGATTGTTTGGGTACTAAAAATGTAAAAGTTTGATCAGGGGTAACTACTGCTGCTGTACCATTATTTGACCCATCAGTGATTATATTTGGAGCATTCATGATAGGTGTTTTTCTTGTCATTTTTGAAAAATTACAGGATGCAATGACCAAAAAGACAATAAAGGATTAGATGGTAAGTGGTTATCAAATGAAACATTAGATTTGCACATGACTATTGCCCAAGTATTTAACTCATTAGCTAACTCATCAATTTGATTCATAGTATATGGAGTAATAATTTTATTGGGAGAAATTCCAAACACTCCCTTTGCTGCTTTTATTCCTTTGAGTATTAATTGTCCTACAGCCTCAGGATACCTAGTAAGAATAGTGTTAGGAGAATAAGATAAATGTATCCATAATAATGGACCTTCTTGCCAAAATACTCCTGTAGGAATATTTTTTGTTGGTAGTACAATAAATAATAAAGGCAAACTTATATCAATTCTATCCAAATGCATATTTTCCATATATGTTTCAATGATTTTTAATGCCTTTCTTGCTTCAGGCGTTAACATTCGGGGTGAATTTGGATCTGATGGACCTTTTAGGATATCAAAGAAAGGTCCCAACTCTCCTGTTGGTATACCTAAATAAGGCCTTATCCAATTTATGTCTCCTAATAACTTTTGAAACTCATTAAGTGATTTGAGTTGATCTACTCGTATTTGAATTTTTTGGTGGACAGACCATGGTTGAGGATAATAGAACTCCTAAATAATTAATTGGAAAATTTAATTGTACTTTATCTATTGCTATCTCTAGATTATAATTTTTTAATAAATTTGTAAGTGTGGCATAACATTCTAGCAATGTGTTTTTATCTTTGTGTGCTAATAATACATCATCCATATAGTGAAATATTTGTAGTTCAGGATTTTGATTTCTACGTGGCTGGATTACTTTGTTAACATAAATTTGACACATACTTGGGCTGTTAGCCATCCCTTGAGGGAGTACTTTCCATTCATATCTCTGATCAGGACCTTCATGATTCATTGCAGGGATAGCAAATGCAAAACGTGGACTATCCTCAGGATGAATTGGAATTGAAAAAAAAACAATCTTTAATATCTATAACTAAAACATACCAGGTTTTTGGCAAAGCAGACAACTGAGGAATCCCTGATTGTGCAGGTCCCATAATAACCATCTCATTATTAATGGCTCTTAAATCTTGCAATAATCTCCATTTACCAGATTTCTTTTTGATGACAAAAATGGGAGTATTATGGGGGAGATACAGAAGCTTTTATATGTCCTTCTGCTAATTGTTGTTTGACGAGGTCATGGGCTGCTTGTATCTTTTCTTTAGTCAGGGGCCACTGAGGAACCCATACTGGTCTTTCTGATTTCCAAGTAATTGTTATTGTCTCAGTGGCCCTTTCTGAAAATCCAACCCATGTCTGTCTGTTCCTTGATCTATTTGTATTGGTGCTGCTATACCTTGTTCTTGTTTTTCTAATTTTTTTCCTTTCCTAAAACCTTGTCTAGTCATAATAGTGGGTGCATTTTAGTTGATGTTATTTGTTAATGTCAAACCTAATTGATCTAGGACATCTCGTCCCCATAAATTTATGGGAAGATGATCCAATACACATGGCTGTATAGTTCCTTCACATCCTTCAGGATCCTTCCAATCTAATACCATTGCATTTCTATGGGGATTAGTTGCCACTCCTAGGCCTCGAAGCGTTTGAGTGGCTTGTTGTAATGGCCAATGTTTTGGCCATTCTTGACGAGAGATGATGCTAAGGTCTGCACCTGTATCCAGTAGCCCATTAAATTCATGTCCTTGAATATTTAGTTTTAGCATGGGGCGAGAATCTAAATTTAAAGAAAGCATAGCCCAATCTACACCTGTGGAGCCTAATCCCTTGGAACCTCTTTCTACAGTACGACTGGAAAATTTATCATGTAGGCTGGGTATTAATAGTAACTGTGCTATTCTATCTTCTGGTGAAATTACTGATATACCCTTTGGAGAAATGGCTATAATTTTTATTTCACCTTCATAATCGGGATCAATTACCCCAGGGCTTAACATAAGTCCTTTTAGAGTAGAAGAGCTGTGTCCCAATAATAAGCCTACTGTTCCTTTGGGAAGAGGTCCTTTCACCCCTGAGGGAATGATTTGAACTCCCATCTCTGGAGTTAGTACTGCTCTGGCGGAGGCGCAGATGTCCCACCCTGCGATCCCTCTGGTTTGTCTGATGAGGGATCTGATGGACAATGTGTCCTGGGCACTACCCTGATGGGGTTGCTGGGTTCCTCCAGTGCTCCGTATATTTGTGGTTTTGGGCCCCGGAGCATTGGGCCCCCCTGTCCATTTTTTGGCAATGGAGCCCGATGCCTTTCTCCACAATATCGTGGATAAACACCTGGTCCTTGTTCGTTTTTTGATAATGGAGTACCCTCTATGGTGGTTTGAGAACGGCATTCATTAGCCCAATGTCTCCCTCTACGGCATCGTGGGCAAATACCTGGTATTCTACTCCTTTGATACCTAGTTTTGTTAAACCCTCCTCCAATGGGGCAATTCCTTTTAAAATGTCCTGTTTGTTCACAATTGTAGCATGTTCTTGGCCTGGCATCTGAAGCCTGTTTTACTGCAGCTGCCACAATTTGCCCTTGTTCATTAATGTCTCTGGCATCTAAAGCCTGTTTTACTGCAGCTTCCATGACTTGCTCTTGTTCATTAATGTCTCTACATAATTTAATATATGTGTTTAAATCTTCATGTTTCCATGGTCTAATGATATCTCTGCACCAACGATTCACTTGCTCATAAGCCAGGTGTTTTAGTAATGGCATTGCTTGTTCTGTATTCCCAAAACCTCTGGTAGGTGTTTGAATAAGCCTATCTACAAATTCAGCATAAGGTTCATTAGCTCCTTGTATTACCTTAGATAATTTACCTTGTAAACCTCCATGTCCTTGTAAAGTCTTCCATGCCTTAATTGCATCTACAGCAATTTGTGCATATACACCAGGATCATATGCAATTTGTTGCTGCTGATCCTCATAAGGTGCCTTTCCTAACAACATATCTAGATTTCTCTGAGGATAACCAGCTGCTGCATTTCGCCTAGCTGTCTCCTTGCAAAATTCCTCATTGGCAACCTTCCATAACAGGTATTGTCCTCCATTTAGCACAGCTTTACACATATTAGCCCAATCTGCTGGCGTCATGTTCAAGTTGTTAATGGATTCGACCATGCTTACAGTGAAGGGTGCTTGAGGACCATAAGTTGTTACAGCCTCTTTTAGCTGCTTCACTGTTTTGAAATTTAAAACTTGGTAAAATCGCTGCGCTCCTGCCTCAAATACAGGGCATGTTAATATTTGAGATCTTGTCTCAGGATCCCAACTATCAACTGCGGGGGTTGGGGACCTCCCAGCATATGGAGGTGGCCTTGTTACTTGGACACTTACGTCCTCTGGTGATAGAAAGGTGTTAGTAGCAGTCTCCTGTAGAGGTGGTGCTGTTGGTTGGACACTTACACCCTCTGGTGATAGAAAGGTGTTAGTAGCAGTCTCCTGTTGTAACTTTCCCCCTGATGGCTTTTTCTGTTTTACACTTTCTTTCTCTGTCTGACTAGCTTGAGAGGCCTTCTCTTTTACTTGAATCTTTTCCTCTGTCTGACTAACTTGAGAGGGCTTCTCTTTTACTTGAATCTTTTCCTCTGTCTGACTAGCTTGAGAGGCCTTCTCTTTTACTTGAATCATTATGTCTTCTCCTTCCTCTACCATTATCTGAACTGAAGGCTTTGGACTAAGCAAACAAGATATGAACGTCCACAATGGCAATGTGCCAACTGGCAGAGTCCCTGGGCTTTTCTTTTCTATTATGTTTAAATCTTCACCATGATGGTTCCATTGTGATATATTTAACAACTCCTCCTTAAAAAGCCATGGGATACATTTTTGTATTGTATCAACGTATGCCCTGATTGTTCTTGATTTTACTGAGATGCCTCCTTCCTCTAACAATTTATTTAACACTCTTTCAGTTTGTTTTTTACTAATTTCTGATCCCGTATTTCTACTATAATACAACCCAACAAGATAACGCCTAACAAAACTGAAACAGAGTGAAACAAAATTGGAACAACACAAAATCATTATAATAGCCTCCTGAAATGTCCATCTGTCCTTTCTCCCTATCTGTTCCTCAGATGTGAGCAGTTTTTCTTCCATCTTACACATCTCTAGGGACAGGCAACTTAAAACAAAAGTGAAACAAAATAACAAAAGAAGAATCTTAAAATGGCTACCCATCCTCTCGCCCTGCCCTCAGGGGCGAGCAGTTCACTTACCCTCAGTCACTCCCCTTGCGAGCCACCAAATGCCACAGTCTGGCTGGGCACAATCAGAAGCCACTTGTCAAAAGAAAGTAACTTTATTTTTAGAACCACACAGGCCAAACAAAACAGCCTCTCAGGAAAAATCCTCAGAGCCTCAACTGCCACCACCGGCTTTCCACAAGCCTCCCACACAAGCTTCTCTCCACCTCCCACAATCCTCCTGCTCTTGAGGCCGATTGGCTGGGTCACATGGGCGGAGCCAAAACGTCCCCCAATGAGCAGCTCCGTGGTCTGAAAGGGCAGGGAAACAGCCCAATGAGCATCACCGCAGAGGAGCCAATCAGCTAGATGTTGCTGGGGCCGAGGAGCCAATCAGCTGGATGTTGCTGGGGCCGCTGTGAGCCAATCATCAGCCGGCAGCTGGAAGTTTGCTGGCAGCTGGAAGTTTGCTGAGGCCCCTTCGGCTGTGGCTCTCAACAAGGG
>NW_026692425.1:0-18353 GCF_021218885.2 Marmota monax
TCTTGAACCTAACTCTCAGCCTAGTCCCAAACATAGCTGATAACCTAACCCTTACACTAAACATAACTGTAACCCTAACCCTAGTACTAAATCTAACTCTAACTCAAGAAGTAATCCTAACCATAACCCTAGCCCTAACCTTAATTCTAACTGTATCATTACCCTAAACATAACCCTTACCCTAATGCTAACCCTAGGCCTTACCCTAAATATATCACTATCCCCAAACTTATCAATTACCCTAAACCGACCCTTAACCCTAGACCTAATCATAACATTACCCTAAGCATAGCCCTAATGCTAATTTAAGCCCTAACCCTAAACTCAAACCTAAAGCAAACCCTAACACTGACACTGACCCTAATAATTCCCCAGCTCTAAACCTCACTCTTACTCTATACCTAACCCTTACACTAGACCTAGCCATAAAATTAACCCTAAAACTATATGTAAGCATAACCCTAGACCTGATATTAGCCCTAGCCATGATACTAGCCCTCATCCTAACACAAAACCTAATCTTTATCCTAGCCCTAAACATATCCTTAATTATTACCCTAACCATAACCCTAGGCCTAAACCTAACACTAACCCGATTCCTCATCTTAGACCTAATTTAGACCTATCCCTAACCTTAACCCTTAACTCTAACTCTCAACTTGGTCCTAACCCTAGTTCTAACCCTATACTTTAGAGGAACCCTAATCCTAACTTGAACCATAGATCTAACCCTAGCCCTATTTAGACCTAGCGATAATCTTAATTTTAAAACTAGCCCTAAACATAACCCTAGCTATTATGTGACCCATAGTCCTAACCCTAACCCTAAACCTAACACAAAACCTAGCCCTAATCCAAAGGGCTAAGCTTAGCTCTAAGCATAACCCTCAGCCTAACCCCAGCCCAAAACCTGGCCCTGAACTAAGCCTCTCATTAGACCTAATCCTAGCTCAAAGCCTAACCTTTACACTAAACATAACCCTAGCCATATCCTAAATTCTCACCCTAACCCTAGCCCTAATTCTAACGTTAAACCTAGCCTGAACTTTTGCTCTAAACATATCCATTACCCTAACCCTAACACTAACCCTAATTTAAACTCTATCCCTAACACTAAACCTAACTCTAACCATGAATTAAACATAGACCTAAACCTAAACCTAACCCTCACCCTAGCCCTAACCCTAGATCAGACACTAACACTTACCCTAACCTAACCATAACTCTAGCCCTAAACATAACACTTACCCTAACCCTAAAACTTACCCTTAACCACACCCTAGTCCTATCCCTAAACCTATACCTAAACCTCGACTTAATCCAAACCATAACCTAGCCCTAACCCTATCTATAAACCTACACATTACACTAAACATAACCCTAACCCTAATGCTGACCCTAACCCGATCGCTAAACCTAACCCATCCATTACCCTAAATCTTAAATGGAACCTAAACTAAAGCCTATCCCATTACCCTAACCCTAAAGATATACCAAATGCTAATTCGAGCCCTAATCCAAAACCTTAAGCTAAACCAACTGCTAACCCTGAACCTGACCCTGACTGTAATAATAATCCTAGACCTAAAGCTGGCCTTTAACCTAAACTTAATTCTTACACTAGACCTAGCCATAACCTAACCCTAAAACTATCCTTATTATTAACCCTAGAGCTGATATTAGCCCTAGACCTGGTCCTAGCTGTAACCGTAACAGAAACCCTAGCCCTTAAGTAGCCCTAAACCTAGCCTTAATCCTAAACTGAACCATAAACCTAAGCCTAATTTTAATTTTAACCCTCACCCTAGACATAAAGCTAGCTATAACCCCACCCATTCCCCTAAATTTAACCTTATCCCCAGTGCTAACCCTAACTCTAGCCCAACCCTTGGCCTAAACCTTACAATAATCCTAGCCTTAATACTAGCCCTAATTTAGCCCTAACCTTAACACTAACCCTATCCCTAATCCTAGCCCTAAACCAAAACCTAACCCTAGCCCTATTCCTAGCTTTAATTTATCCCTAACCCTAACTCTAACCCTAAGACTACTACTATGACTAACTCTAATTCTCGCCCTAGACATATCCCTAGTTCTAAACATATCCATTGTCATAAACCTAACCATTGTCCTAACCCTAGCCCTAGCTCTAACCCTAGATCTATTCTACATATAACCCTAACCGTAAGCCTAAACCTCAACCTAACACTAGCCCTAACCCTGATGCTAATCCATAATTTAGCTGAAACCATATCCATAGCCTTAAAAAACCATATCCCTAAACCTTAACCTAAACAAAACCCTTATCCCTAGCTTTAACCCTACACTAAACTTAACCCTAAACCAGAACCTAGCCATAAACATTTCCCTAACACTAGCCAGAATTCTAACCTTAACCATAGTGCTATCACTAGCTCTAAACTTATCCATTACCCTAACCATAACCATAACTGTAATTGTAACCCTAAGCCTAACCCTAACCTTATCCCTAATCCTAACCTATTTCATTAACCTAAAACTAACCTGAACCCTAAACCTAACCATATCATTACCCTTATTCTAACCCTAATGCTAATTTGAGCCCTAACTCTAAACATTAACCTAATCCAAACCCTAACACTGACCCTTCCCATGATATACCTAGCTCTAAAGCTTACCCTATGTCTAAATCTAAGTCTTATACTAGACCTAGCCCTAAACCTAACCCCCAAACTATCCCTAACCTTAACCCTAACCCTAAACCTAACCCCAAAACTTACCCTAACAATTTCCCTAACCCAAAACATAACACTAACCATAAACCTAATCTTAAACCTAAACATAATCCCTAAATACAACACTAATCCTAACTCTAACTGTAACACTTACCTAACCCTAACAATAACCTCAACTCTAATCCTAACCTGAAACCTAAACCACACACTTAACCTAACACTAACACTAACCCAAACCCTAACACTATCCCTAACACTAACACTTACATTAAAACTAAACCTACCTCTAAACCTGACACTAACCTAATCCTAACCCTAAATCTAACCATAAACTTAATTATAACACTAAACATAACACTAAAGCTAACCCTCAATGTAACGCTAACATTATCCCTAACACTAACCCTAATCATAAGCCTAAAATGGACCCTAAGCCAAACCATAATCATAACCAAAATCTAACCCTAACTCTATCCTTAACATGAACCCTAAACCCAAACCTAAACCCAACCTAAAACTAATCCTAACCCTAAACCTAAACCTAACTTAACACTAAGACTAACACTAACAGTAATCCTAACCCTAACATTCACCCTAACCCTAACCCTAACACTAACACTAACTATAATTATAACCACAAACATAAACCTAGATCTTACCCTAATGCTGAAACTAACCCTAACAATAGCACTATCCCTAAACCTAACATTACCTTAATCCTAACCAAAACCCGAACCCTAATCCTAAGCTTAACAATAACCATAACATAAACTGAAAAATTAACAATAACACTAACCCTAACCTAACCTTAATCCTAACCCTAAATTTACATGAATCCCTACCCTACTGGAAACCTATCCCTAACCCAAACACTAATATTAATTTTAACCCTCACCCTAAACCTTACTCTAACCTAATGAAAACACTAACCCTAACCATAACACTAACCCTAACCCTAACCTTTACCCTAACATAACACTGACCCTAATTCCAAAACTAACCCTAACCCTAAAGTTAAACATATCTAAAACACTAATACTAACTCTAACACTATCCCTAACACTAACCATAACCCTAACCCTATTTCTAACCCTAACCTAATTTTAAATCTAAATTTAACCTTAAACTGATTCCTCACTATAGCAATAGCCCTAAACTTAACCTTAATCATAACCATAACACAAACTCTAACACAAAACTAACCCTAAATCTCAGCCTAACCCTAACCCTAACACTAACACTAACTCTTTTTTAACTCTAACCCCAGCCCTAAACCTTACCCTAACCCCAACACTAACCCTAACACAAACCCTAACAAAAACACTAACCCTAACACTTACACTAACCTAACACTAATCGTTATCCTAAAAATAATACTAACCCTAACCCTGAACCTAACCAAAACACTAATACTAACTCTAACACTAACCCTAATACTAAAAATAAACCCTAACACTAAACGTAACCCTAATAGAACTTCTCACACTAACCCTAACACTAACCCTAACCACAACATTAAACCTAATGTAACACTAACCCTATTTCTAACACTAACACTAATCCTAATCCTGAACCTAACCAAAATTCTAATACTAACACTAACACTAACCTTAAACCAAACCCTAACCTTAACACTAACTCTAACCCTAACCCTAACACTAACACTAAACCTAACCCTTACTGTAACCTAACACTAACCCTAAATCTAACCCCAAACTTACCTAAACACTAAACATAACCAAAACACTAATACTAACCTTAAATCTAACCCTAACTATATAACTAATTCTAACCCTAAACCTAAAACTAAAACGAACCCTAACACAATCTCTAACAAAAACCTAACCATAAACCTCAGCCTAACCCTAACCCTAACACTAACACTAACTCTTTTATAACTCTAACCCCAACCCTAAACCTTACTCTAACCCCAACACTAACCCTACCACAAACCCTTACAAAAACCCTAACCCTAACCCTTACACTAACCTAACACTAATCATAACCCTAAAACTAATACTAACCTTAACCCTGAACCTAACCAAAACACTAACCTTAACTTCAAATGTAACCCTAACCCTAATTCTAAATCTAATCTTCAACTTAAGCCTAATGATAACCTTAAACCTAACCATAACCAAACCCTAACCTAACCAAACACTAATCCTAACACTAATCCGAACACTACCCCTAAAGTCAACCCTAACCCTAACTCTAAAACTAACCCTAACCTTAACATGAACCCTAAGTCTAAACCTAACCCTATCGCAAACACTAACCTTAACCCTAACCCTAATACTAACACCAATTCTGACTGTAACCCTAATCTTAACTGTAACCTTAAGCCTATCCTAACCCTAAGCCTAATTCAAATCCTAACACTAAACTTAACACTAATTCTACCGCTAACCATAACCCTAAATGTAACACTAACCCTAGCCCTAACCTTAAAACTAACCCTAACCTAACCCTAACCTAAATCTCACCCAAACCTTAACCTTAACCCAAATCGTAACTGTAAACGTTACTTTAATTTTAACCCTAACTGTAACCATAACACAATCCCTAACACAACCCTAACTCTAACACTAATATTAACCCTAAATCTCACCCTAACCCTAACACTAACACTAACATTACCTCTTTTCATAAACCTAACCCTAGCCCTAAACTTTACCCTAACCCTAACTCTAACCCTAACCCTAACCTAACACTAACCCTAACCATAAACCTTACCCTAACCTAACACTAACCCTAACCCTAAAAATGATACTAACCCTAACCCTAAACCTAACCAAAACAATAATAATAACTCTAACACTAACCCTAAGGCTAACCCTAACCCAAACACTAACACTAACCCTAGCAGGACTTCTCACCTTAACTATAACACTAACCCTAAACTCAAAAGTAACCCTAACCTAACACTAAACCTAACCCAAACAGAAACACTAACACAAAACCAAAATTTAACCAAAACGCCAATAATAACCCTAAAACTAATCCTAAAGAAAACCATAACCATAACACTCACCCTAACCCTAACACTAACACTAACACTAAACCAACCCTTACCGTAACCTAACACTAACCCTAACTCTAACCCTAATATAACCCTAAAGCTAAAACTAACCAAAACACTAATACTAACCCTAACACTAACCCTAAATTTAACATTAACACTAATACTAACCCTTAACCTAAATCTAACAGGAACTCTCACACCAACCATAACACTAACCCTAACCCTAACATTAACCCTAGAACTGAACCTAAACCTAACCTTAAACTTAACCCTAAACATAACCCTAACCCTAAACCTCAACCTATCCCTAAAACTAACCCAAACCTATTACATACCCTAACCCTTATTATAACCCTATCACTAATGCTAAGCCTATCCCTAAAACTAAACCTAATATTAACCCTAAATCTAACCCTAACATGACCCGAATCCTAACCCTAACCATTCCCCTAACCTAACACTAACCCTAATCCTTTCACTAAAACTAACCATAACACTAATCCTAGATTTAAATCTATCCCTATCCTTAACCTAACCCTAACCCTAACCCTAACCTAAGCCTAACCGTAACCCTGAACATAACAATAACCATAAACCTATCTCTAACCCTATCCCAAACAGTAACCCAAAACCTAACACTTAGTCTAACACAAACACGAACTCCAATCCTAACCCTAACATTAATCCTAACACTAACCCTAACCTTATCCCTAACTCAATTTCTAACCTTAATAGAAACCCTAATCCAAACGATAAACCTAAACCTAATCTCACTCTAAGCCTAGCCTTAATGTAACACTAACACTAATCCTAAAACAAAGACTAACCTCAATCCTAACCATATCATTATACCTAACCATAACCCTCACACTAAACGTAACATTAACCCTAACCATAACCCTAACACTGACACTAACACTAACCCTAATCCTACACTTAACCCTAAAACTAACCCTACAATTACCCTAACCCTAACTCTAAACCCAATCCTACCATAAACCTAACCCTAATCCTAACACAAACTCTAAGCCAAAACTTAACGTGAAACCTAACCCTTACCCTAAGATTAACACTAATCCTAACCATAAACCTAACACTAAACCTAACAATAACACTAAATCTAACCCTAACCCTAAACCTAACCATAACACTAAACCTAAACTTAACCCTAACCCTAACTCTAACACTTACCCAAAAATTAACCCTAACCCTAACACTATACATAACCCGAAACCTAACCCTAAAAGTAACACTGACTCTAACTGTAACCTAACTCTAGCACTAACACTAACCCTAACCCTTACATGAACCCAACCCTAAACCTAAAACTATACCTTAACCTAACCCTAAACCTAATCCTAACACTAATCCCAAAACTAAACCTTAACCTAACACTAACACTAACACTACCCTAACCCTAACCCTAACACTTATCCTAACCATAACACTAACCCTAACACTAACCTAACCCTAAAGCTTCAACGAAGCCTAACCCTAAAATGAACCCTAACACTAACCCTAACCCTAATCTTAACCCTAATCCTAAAATTATCCTAAACCTTACCTTTACCATAACACTAAAGCTAACTCTAACTGTAACACTAACCATAAACCTAAACCTAACCCTATCACTAACACTAACCCTCACCATAAACGTAACCCTAAACCTAACACTACTCTAAACCTAACCCTAACACTAACCCTAAACCTAACTCTAACACTAACCCAAAGAGTAATTCTAACCCTAAACCTAAACCTAACTGTAATACTAAATGTAACCCTAACTGTAAAACTACACCTAACCCTAACACCAACCCCAATCCTAACTCTAACAGGAACCCTAAAACTAATCCTAACTGTAACCATAACACTAACCCTAAGCCTCACTCTAACCAGAAACCTAAACTTAACCCTAACCATAACCCTAACACTAACCTACTCATGAACCCTAACCCTAAGACAAACCCTTAACCTAATGATAACCCTAAAACAAACCCTAACCAAATCATAACCCTAACCCTAAACAAACCCTAACCTCTACCTAAACCTAATCCTAAACCTAACCCTAACCCTAACCCTATAACTGACAGAAACTTAAACCTAAATCTGACACTAACCCTAACCCCACCCCTAACCCTATAACTAACAGAAACTTAAACCTAAATCTAACACCAACCCTAACCCTGACTGTAACCCAAACCCTAACCCTAATTCTAACAGGAACTAACTCTAATCTTTACCATAACCCTAATGATAACCTTAACCCTAAACCTAACACAAACCCTAACACTAACCAAACATTAACCCTAACACTACCCCTAAAGCCAACCCTACACCTAACTCTAAATCTATCCCTAACCGTAACCTGAACCCTAAGCCTAAACCTAACCCTATCAAAAACACTAACCCTAAACCTAACACTAACCTTACACTACCCCTAGGCCTAACCCTAATACTAACCCTAAACCTAAGTGTAATCCTAATCTTAACTGTAACCCTAAGACTAATCCAAACCCTAACCCTAATACAAATGCTAACACTGAACCTAACACTAACCATAACACTAATCCTAAACCTAACACTAACCTTACACTACCCCTAGGCCTAACCCTAATACTAACCCTAAACCTAAGTGTAATCCTAATCTTAACTGTAACTCTAAGACTAATCCAAACCCTAACCCTAATACAAATGCTAACACTGAACCTAACACTAACCATAACACTAACCCTAAACCTAACACTAACCCTAACCCTAACCCTAACCCTATAACTCTTCTAGTCCTAACTCTAAACCTAACACCATAACCCTAAACCTAACACTATTCCTGAACCTAACTATAACCCTAACCCAAACACCATCCCTAACCTTAACTCTTACCCTAACACTAACTCAAACTGCAACCCTAACCATAAACCCAGTCCTAACAGTAACCCTAACCCTATCCCAAATCCTAACCCTGCCTCTATTCCTATCCATTACCCTAAGCCTAACCCTCACCCTAATGCTACCCTAGTCCTAACACTAATCCTTAGCCTATCTGAAACCCTAACTCTTTTACTAGTCCTAACTCTCGGCCTCATTCTAGCTCTAGCCTTAACCCAAAACTGACCTTTATTCTGACCCTAACACTAACCCTAGATCTAAACCTGACACAAACACTAATCCAGATCATAAATCTTCCCCAACCAGTAAACCTATACCTAAACCTAACAGTAACACTAGCACTAGACCAAACATAATCCTAAACAGAGTCATAAGTCTAGCCCTAGCCCTAAACAAAAACCTTGAGCTGGCCCTAACAATAATCCTTAACCTAACACAAAGACTAACCCTATCCCTAGAACCAATGCTATTCTTAATTCTGGCCCTAACACTAACCAAACACTGACGCTTACCCTAATACACACCCTAGTTATAAACCTTATCCTAACCCAAAACCTAACCCTAACACTAGACTTATCCATGACCCTAACCCTAAAACTAGCCATAACCAGAACCCAAGCTCTTATATTACCCATAGCCCTAATGCTAGCCATAAACATCACACAAATCTAGCCCTATCTAGTCCTAAACCTAGCCCTAGTTGTATCTCTAACCATAACTCTAGACCTAAACATAACTCTAACTCTCAATCTAACCAAGTCCTAAACCTAGCTCAAACTCCAACCCTTTCCCTAATCATAACACTAACCCTAACCCTAACCGTAGCCCTGACTCTAACCCTAACCTTTGTCCTAGACCTAACCCTAACTCAAACCCTAATACTTAACCTAAATCTAACCCTGACACTAACCCTAGGCCTAATCCTAACCCTAGCCCTAAACTTAGCTCTATCCCTATCCATTACCTTAAGCCTAAACCAAATGCTAACCCTAGGCCTAACGCTATCCCTATCTCTAACAATAACCATATAGATTACTGTAAATCTAAGCTGAATCCTAAACCTAACGCTATCCATTACCCAAAACCTAAACCTAACCCTAATGCTAATACAAGCCTTAACCCTAAACCTAACCTAAACCAAAATATACCCTGACACTGACCCTAATAAAACACCTTGCTCTAAACCCGACCCTTACCCTAAACCTAACCCTTACACTAGACCTAGCCATTATCTAAACATAAAAATACCACATACTTTGAACCTAGACCTGACATTAGCCCTAGCCCTAATCTTAGTCCTAGCTCTAACACATAACCTCATCCTGGCACTAAACCCAGCCCTAATCCTAACCCAAACACTAACATTAGCCCTAAATAAAATTCTAACCTGAACTCTAGCTCTAAAACTAGCTATAATCCCCTTCCCCTAAATCTAACCCTAACCCTAACACTAACACTAACCATAACCCTAGCCCTAACCCTATGCCTAACACGAACCCTAGCGCTAATCCTCGCCCTAATTTAGCCGTAACACTAAACCTACCCCTAACTCTAGCCCAAAGAATAACTCTAATCACACCGCAGTCCTATTTCTAGTTCTAACCCTATTCATTACCATAACCCTAACACCAGGCCTAACCTTAACCCTTATGCAGAACCAAGCCCTAAACCTAGATCTAACCATAACAATAAATCTAACCCTAAAGCTCATCCTACCACTAGTCCTAACATTATCGCTAATCCTAAAACTAGCCCTAACCTATTCCTAGCTCTAAAACAAAATTGAGCCATAGCCTTAACCCAACCCTAGTCTAATGGTAATGCAAGACCTGAAATTAGCCCTATCCCTAATTCTTACCGTAAGCCTAACACAAAACCTAGCCATAATCCTAGACCTAATTTGAGTCATATCACTAACCCTGATCAGTAACACTGATCCTGACTCTGTTAGTGACCCTAACACTAACCCTATCTATAATCATCTCCCTAAACATAAAACTAATCTAAACACTAGACCTTGACCTAATCCTAATGCTATCTCTAATCATAACTCTAGTTCTTACATTAGCCATAGTCCTACACTAGCCCTAACCTAACCAAAACATAGCCGTAATCCGAGCCCTAACTCTACTTTTAATCATAGCCCTAACCCTATCCCTTGCCATAACATTTTACCTAAATCTAACCCTAAACCTAAACCTTGTCCTAACCCGAAACCTAAACCAAACCATAGCCCTATTCCTAACCATAACACTAGCCCTCAACCTAGATATAATTCTATCCATTACCCTAACCATAACCCTAAGCAAATTCTAACCCTAGGCCTAACCCTAACCATAGCCCTAAGGTAATCATAATCTTAATCCTAATTTAGCTCTAATCGTATGCACTACCTAAACCATAACTTTAACCAATTTTTATCCCTAGGCCTAACTCTAACCCTATGACTTATGCTAACCCTGTCCATTATACTAAATCTAACCTGAACCTGAAACCTATGCATATCCATTATCCTAAACCCAATGCTAATTTTAGCCCTAACCCTAAACCTTAACTTAACACATATCCTAACCCTGACTCTGACCCTAATAATACACCTAGCTATAAACCTGACCCTAACCTTCAGTGTAACCCTTACAATAGACCTGGTCATAAACCTAAAACTAAAACTATCCCTAACCTAAACACAAACCCTACCCCTAATACTAGCCCTAAGACTAGCCTTAATCCTAATCCTAACCTTAACCAGAGCCTTAACCTTAATTTTATTCCATGCCCTAGCCCAAAATGTTGCTGTAATATTATACCTTACCCTATCCCTAATGCTAACGCTAACCCTAGTCCTAAACTTAGGCCTAAATCTACCACTAACCATAGCTCTAATCTAGCCCTAATTTACCCCTAACCCTAAACCTAACACTATGCCTAGCCCTAAGACTAACTCTAACTCTCACCCTAGCCCTATCCCTTGTTTCAAACCTATCTGTTACCATAACCCAAACCCTATCCCTATCCCTAGCCCCATCCCTAGACCTAACCTTCACCTGAGCCCTAAACCTGGATCTAACCTAAACCTGGATCCTAACCTTTAGCGTAAAGCTCACTCTAACACTAGCCCTAACCAAAATGATAATTGGAAAACTAGCCCTAACAGTACCCTAGACCTAAAACAAAATTGAGCCATAACCCTAACCCTGACCCTTAACCTAAACCAAATCCTAACCCTACACCTAGCCCTAAACATAGTCCTAATTTGAATTCTAACTCTAACCCTAGAAGTAACCCTGACCCTTACTCAGACCCTAACAGTAACCCTAGTTCTAAACATTGACCTAACGCTAACCCTAGAAATAGCCCTAATCAGAATCCAAGTTCTTTCATTAGCTGTAGCCCTAATGCTAAATCCTATCCCTATTTTGAGGCCTAAACCTAGATTTAATCTTAAACCTAACCCTAACCCTAACCCTAACCCTAACCCTAACCCTAACTCTACCTTTAACCCTATCCCTTACCCTAAGCCAAACCCTCAACCTAATGCTACCCTAGTCCTAACCATAATCCTTAGCCTACCTCAAACCCTATCTCTATTACTAGTCCTAACCCTGGCCCTAATTATAGATCTAACCCTAACTCTAACTCTGACCCTTATTCTGACCCTAACACTAACCCTAGGTCTAAACCTGACACCCTAAAGCGAACCATACCCCTATCCTTACTGGTAAACCTGTACCTAAACCTAACAGTAACACTAGCACTAGACTAAACCTAATCCTAAACAGAGTCATAAATCTAGCCTTAGCCCTAAACAAAAACCTAGCAGTAGCCCTAACAACAATCGTTAACCTAATGTAAAGACTCATTCTATCCCTAGAGCTAACGCTAGTCCTAAATCTGGCCTTCACCCTAAACCTAACCGTAACCTGACAATGACAGTTACTCTAAAACAAACCCTAGCTCTAAATCTTATCCTAACCAAAAACCTAACTAGCACACCAGATTTATCCATAACCCTTACCCTAAAACTAGCCATAACCATATCCCTAGCTCTTACATTACCCATAGCCCTAATGATAGCCTTAAACCTCACACAAAACAATGCCCGTATCCTAGCCCTAAACCTAGCCCTTATTGGAACACTAACCATAAGCTTAGACCTAAACCTAACCCTAATCCTTGCCCTAACCCTAATTCTAGCTCAAACTCTAACCTTAATCTAAACATAATCCTAACCCTAATGCTAATATTAGCCCTCACTCTAACCCTAACCCTCACACTAGCCCTAATCCTACCTCAAACGCTAACACTTACCCCAAACCTAACCCTGATATGAACCCTAGGCCTAACCCTAACCCTAGTCCTAATTCTAACCATAACCCTAGACCTAACCTTAGCTCTAACCCTATCCATTACCCTAAAGATAAGCCTACCCCAAATGCTAAACCTAGGCCTAACACAAACACTATTGCTAACACTTACCCTATTCATTACTCTAACCCTAACCTGAACCCTAAACCTAACCCTATCAATTACCCTAACCTGGACACTAACAATATTTCTAATGCTAATTCAAGCCTTAACCCTGAATCTTAACCTAAACCATACCCTACTTGAACCCTTACTATAATAATAAAACCTAGATTTAAAACTGACCTTTAATCTAAACCTAAACCTTACACTAGACTTAGCCAAAACCTAACCCTAAAACTAACCATAACCATAAACCAAGACCTGACATTAGCCCCAGTCCTAATCATAGCCTCAACCCTTACACAACACTAGTTCTCATCTTAGCCTACACCTAGCCTTAATCCTAACCAAATCCTTAAGTCTAGCCCTATCTCTAATTTTAACCCTAGCCCTAGACCTGAACTTAGGTACAACCCCATCATTTCCCCTAACCTTATCTCTAACTCTAACCCTAACACTAACAATATCTCTAGCCCTAACCATAGATTTAACCTTAACACTAATCTTAGCACTAATCCTAGCCCTAATTTAGCCCTAACCCTAAATATACCCCTAACCTTGACCTAAGACTAACTCTAAGTCTCCCCAGCCATATTTCTAGTTCTAACCCTATCCATTACAGTAAACCTAACACAAGCCCTAACCTTAGCCCTAACCCTAGCCCTAGACCTTACCCTATATCTAACCATAACTCTACATTTGACCCTAACCCTAAGCCTAATTCTCAACCTACCACTAGACTAAACACTATCGCTAATCCTAAAACTAGCCGTAACCCTAGCCTTATCCTTTAAACAAAACTGAGCCATTGTCCTAACCATAAATATTAACCTAAACCAAACCCTAACCCTAAGTCTCACCATAACCTTCTAGCCATAATTCATGTCCCAGTCTTCAAATTAACCCTGGACCTGACTAGTATTAGAACACTAACCTTAATTCTAAATATCACACTAACCCTAAAGATAATGCTAACACTAGATCTAGACCAAATACCAACTCTAATCATAACCTTAGTTCTTATATTAGCCTTAGCCCTAACCCTAGCCCTAAACCTAACAGAAAAACTAGCCCTAATCTGAGCCCAAACTCTAGAAGTAAACTGAAACATAAACCTAACCTTATCCCTAACCCTAACCCTAATGCTAGCCCTAAACCTAGCTCTAACTCTATCACTTACACTAAGCCAAACCCTATCAATAATGCTAACCTTAGTCCTAATCCTAATCCATAGCCTAATCCAAACCCTATCCTTATTACTAGTCCTAATTCAGGCCCTCATTCTAGCTCTAACACTAAATCAAGTCCTTACCCTAACACAAACTCTCAATCAAAATCTGACCCTAACTCTGAACCAGACATTAAAACTAGCCCTACGAGTAAACTTATACCTAAACCTAAGCCTAACCGTAGCCCTAGACCTAAGCCTAATCCTAACTATAGCCATAACTCTAGACCTAGAACAAAAAACAAAAAAAAACTGAGCCATAGCCCTAACATAATCCTTAACCTAAAGTAAACACTAACCCTATCCGTATACCTAATTCTTGTCCTAATTCTGCCTTTCACCTCAAACCTAAATCTAACCTGACACTGACCCTAACACTAACACTAAACCTAGTTCTAAACCTGAACCTAACCAAAATCCTAAACCTAACACTAGACATAGCCATAACTCTAACCCTAAAACCAGCTCTAATCAGAACCCTAGTCTTACATTACACATAGCCTTAACACTGGGCCTAAACCTAACACAAAACCTAGCCTTAATCTGAGGCCTAAACCTACCCTAAGCATAACCATAATCCTAAATATAGCTCTAACCCTAACCCTTGCCTTGCATATAACCCTAGCTCAAAGCCTAACCCTTAGCCTAAACATAACCCTAGCCCTATTCCTAAACCTAAACCTAACCTTAGACCTAAACTTAATTTTAAGCCTAGTACTAACACTAGCTATAACCCTAACATTACCCTAACCCTAACCATAATAATAACCCTAGAACTAAACCTAATCCTATCCTTAACCCTAATCATAAACCTAAAACTAGACCTAACCCTAAACCTAACCCTTGCCATAAACTTAACCATAACCCATACCAAAAAGAAAAATAATCCTATCCCTAAACCTAAAGTTAACCATAACCTAAACTTAAACCTAAAACTAATATTACATCTAATCCAATACATTACTCAAAAACTAACCCTAACCCTTATGAAAACCCTACCCCTAACCACAACCCTAACCATAACCATAACCATAACCATAACCATAACCATAACCCAGACCTAACACTAAACCTAACACTTGACCTAGCCCTAACTATAGCTTAATCCCTAACCATTACCATATCATTAAAACTAGCCCTAGCCCCAACCATAATGCTAACTCCAGCCCTAACCCTAACACTAAACCTAGCCCTTATACTAGCCCTAATTTATGCCTATTCCCACCCCTAAGCATAACCCTAGAACTAAGACTACCCTACCCATTATGGTAAGCCTAACTCAAGCTCTAACCCTAGACATAACCATAGCACTATCCTTAGAGGTAGTGTTAAATCTAGATCGAAACCTATCTCTAAAACTAACCCTAATCAGATGTCTCAGCCTAACCCTGAAACTAGCATAACCCTAATGCTAATCTTAAATTATCTCTAACCCTAGCCCCAGCCCTAAAACAATACCGAGCCATAACCCTAACACTAACTCTTACCCTAGACTAAACCATAACCCTACACCAGCCTTAACCCTATCCCTAATTTGAAACCTAACCCTAACTCTAAAAATAACCATGACCATGACTCATAACCAAACACTAAACCTAGATTTAAATATCACCATAACCTTCAACCTAACCCTAACACTAGACCTAGCCCCAAACCTAACCCTAAAACTAACCCTAATTATAACCCTAGTTCTTACAACAGCTGTATCCATAACACTAGACCTAACCCTAATATAAAACTAGCCCTAACCCAAGCCCTAACATGAGCTTTAACCCTAAACCTAACCCTAACCCTGGTCCTAACCCTATCTCTAACCCTATCCCTTACCCTAAGCCAAACCCTCACATTAATGCTAACCGCATTCTTAGCACTAATCCTTAGCCAAACCAAATACTAACTCTATAACTAGTCCTAACCCTAGCCTTCATTCTAGATTTAACCATAACCCAAAGCCTAACCGTATCCCTGACCCTAACACTAATCTTTGATCTAGATCTAAACCTAACCCTAAACCGAAACCTAACACTAGCCCTAAAGGTAAACTTATACCTAAACCTAACCGTAATACTAGACATAGACCTAAAGCTAATCCTAAATCTAGCCAAAACAATAGCTCTAGACCTAAATACAAACTAGATGTAACCTTAACAATAACCCTTAACCTAACCCAAACTCTAACCCTACCTCTAGACCTAACCCTAGTCCTAATTCTGGCTTTAACTCTAACCATTACCCTACCCGAGCACTGTCCCTGACACTAACACTATCCCTAGCTGTGAACTTCACCCTAACCCTAAAACTAATCCTAAAACTACACCTAGCCCTAGCACTAACCATAAAACTAGTCCTAATCCTTACACTAGTTCTTACATTAGCCATAGTCTTAACCTATCACAAAAGCTAGCCCTAATTCAAGCCCTATCTTAGCTTTAACACTAAATATAACCCTAACAATAACCCTAGCCCTAACCATAACCCTAAGCCTAAACCTAGACCTAATCCTAACCATAACCCTAGCCCTAACCCTAGTTCTAACCCTATTCATTACCCAAAGATAACTATAATCCTTATGCTAACCCTAGGCGGAACCCTAATACTCGCACTAGCCTTAACTTTGTCTATTAACCTACACCTAACCTGAACACTAAATTTAACTGTGTCATTACCCGATCCCGAAACATAAGACTAATTTGAGCCCTAAACCTAAACTTTAACCTAACCCAAACCCTAACCTTAATGCTGAGTCTAATAACACCCATAGCTCTAAACCTGACCCCAACAAGAAACTTAAACTTTACAATAGACCTAGCCATAAACCAAGCCCTAAAACTATCCCTAACCATACCCTAGACCTGACATTAGCCCTAGCTCTAATCCTAGCCCTAACCCTAATACAAAACTTAGCCCAAATCCTATCAATGAACCTCGCCTTAATGATAACCCTAACCTTAATGTTAGCCCTAAACTTAACCCTAAATCTCACTAGTCCTATAAGTAGTTATATTCCCATGCCTAACCCTAAACCTAACACTAACCCTAGCCGTAACCCTAGGCCTAACCCTAGCCTTAATGCTAGCCCTAATTTAGCTCTATCCCTAACCCTAACCCTAGCCCTAAGACTAACTCTCACTCTCAAATTATCTCTATATTTAGTTCTAACCATATCCCTTATCATCACCATACACCTAGGCCTAAACATAGCCCTACCCTAGCCCTATACTTAGCCCTATCTCCAAACATAGATCTAACCTAACTCTAAATGTATACCTAACCCTATGACTAAATCTAACCATAACTCTACTCTTATCACAAATCCTTAACTTAAGCCTAAATCTCACACTAGCGCTAACCCTAAGACTAATATTAAAACTAGCCTTAACCCTACCCCTAGCCCTAAAACAAAACCAAATCATAGCCCTAACCTTAACCCTTTTCCTAAAACAAACCCTAACCCTACACCTAGCCCTAACCCTATCCCTAATTATAGTCTAACCCTAACCCCAAACTAACCGTGACCCTGACTCTGACCCTAATACTAACCCTGGCTCTAAAGATCACTATCATCGTAAACCTAACCTTAACAATAGAACTAGATATAACTCTAAATATATAACTAGCTTTAATTATAAACCTATTTCATATATTAGTGGTAGCCTTAACCCTAGCCCTAAACTAACACAAAACCTAGCCTTAATCTGAGTCCTAAACCTAGATTTAACCCTAAACTTAAACCTAACACTAATCAAAAAACTAGCTTTAATTCTATACATAACCCTAGCCCTAAACTTAGGGATAACCCTATCCATTACCCAAAAGATAACCCTAACACTTCTGATAATCCTAGGCCTAACCCTAACCCTATACATTACACTAAACCAAACCTAAACCCTCAACCTATCCCTGTCATTACCCTAACCTTAAATCTAACACTAATTTGAGCCCTGCACCTAAACTCTAACTTAACCCATCCCCTAATCCTGACTCTAATTCTAAAAATAATCCTAGCTATAAACCTGATGCTAACCAAAAATCT